>NW_024087004.1:0-32017 GCF_009730915.1 Dioscorea cayenensis subsp. rotundata | reverse complement strand
TCTTGTATGCTCTCTGAGGAGTAAGACTACCAGGATAATCGGTCGATAACCGATCAAACTCCTCGGTTTCGATAAATGACTCATCATACAATCCCTAGCACGATAGAAAAGCTGTGTGACACTCGTGTTATAGTGATATCCGAATGCTCTGAACTATATGGCGCTGTCACAATCAAAACTATTGTAAGATCGGTTAAACTTTAAAGATGATAATACCTACAACATCAACATATGGATAGATGGCTCACGAATAGACAATAATCTCCTCCAGTGTCCACTAACAATAGCTCATTAACCTCATCGGCCATATCATCAGTGAGTTAAACCTCTCTAAGTGCACTCAAGTCCAGAAATCAAGTCTATCCGAACTTGAGCATCGACAGTCACTGACAAGGTCCCCTTGCGTATATCCTGCAAGTGCACAAGTTTGTCGAAGTAATAATCCCGGATGAGCGGGTATCGAATCCACGAGGGAGTACGGAATAAAAAAACACTTAATCCGCTTCTTAGCTATGTGAAAGATCAATAGTGATAAGTGTGACAATGATTCAATTCTCAAAAGTAAAAGCAACAAGTAAGGGAGCACGAGTAAAGGAAGAAGTAATACAATCAATAAAGATGCGGTACACGGATAATGCTCCGCCCAGGATAATTGTTTCAAGCTGCAAGAACCCTCTATTATGCTTCCTAATCGATGCAATGGTGAGTCGTGGAAATCCTTAATTACATAGTCCCAAATCTAAGGTCAACTATGCCTAACTCTATACATGTCCCGGAGGAGAGATTAGATAATCTCTCAACCTCGCACTCGAATTGAGTTGCAAAGAGCTCTAGGGAATCCAAGTGATAAATCTCTTCCTAATTATAGACCTAACCTTTTGGTCCTGATTGAAGGTCCCTAATACTAAGATCACCTCAACGCTTCACTCCATTGCACGAGCAACTAAGCCCCAGTGGAGTGTCATCCCTTAAACCATTCACTCTATTATGGCCGCAAAGAACTCGGGAACAAAGGTAGAATCCAACACGTCGGAGGGTAATGGGGACGCCCCTGCACTCTCCACTCACGCTCTCAACTCTCTCCAACCTAGCTTTGTCTAACGCTAGTGGTGTGTTACTCACTCACAAGGTTACCAACAAGAACTCTCAACCCTAGTGTCACACTTGGGGAAATGTTCATACAATCAAGCATTCAAGGTTGGAACTCACAATAAACTTCAATTAATTGACAGCATAACAAAGAGATTCAATGAAACAAATACATCCTAGGGTTCACAAATACCCAAGTACCCACTAGCGGTTTAGCTCTCCATGGAGCTAAGTACAATCAAAGAAATAGAATGTAAAAGCAATGAATCCATAGAAAACCGCCTCGATGGTCGTGTCGATGGTCTTGTAGAAAGTCCTCTACTCGTCGTCCAAGGATTCCCTCGTCCGGTATAGGATACGCCTCGACGGAATCTCTCCTACCAACCTTCTTCCTAAGGAATGATGATGTCAGAGCCGTAGAACCTCTCCAAAACCTTGGCCAATACCCCTCAAAACCCTAGCCGAAGAACTCTCTCAAGTTGGGGAAAAAATGAAGAAAAGAATGCTGAAATCGTAGCTGAATCGGCTTTAAATATGGCTGGAATGGGGTGACCACACGGGCCTGTGGATTTTTCACACGCCCATGTGGAATTTCCACATGGCCATGTATAATTTCCACAAGCCTGTGTGGATTCTCCGAATTCCTATTTTTCTCGAGCCAGCTGAACATTGTTACTCTGATGCTTTTGCTGCACTTTTCTACGATGATCGGGGCCCTGAATAGCTTCCCGAATCCATGCTTTCATCGGGGAGTAACGCGAACGGGCACACGTTCACGTCGTGGATCACTTGCTTCTTTAATAACGGACAAATTGGTGGAGATCTTGTTCTATGTGCATAAGTCAGAATGCTTGAGTGTGACTGTCCTTGTGCCCCTCCAAACGGTTGTGCTAACTCAAATACGAGGAAGTTGGCACACACTCTAGCATCTCGCACCCGACCTATGTCTTCGCGTTTGAACCTTAGCAAGATTTCTTCCAAAATCGGTGCATTATGATCCACATTAGCTTCTTTCCTTCATACGCGGCCTCACAACCCTACCTGCAAAAAAGTAACATAAAAGCACACATATTAGTGTAAAAACCCGAGAAGAATAATGCTCAACATAAGGAAAGAATGCTTCGCATTAATATCACACAAGCACTTATCAGTCGCTCAAACCGAGGCTGGTGGTTGGGTATCGCAAACTCCATCTGTTCTGGCTCAAGTGAGGGCTCGTGTGGTTGCTTGCCGGCTTCCGTCTTTGTCCTGCGAGCCATACCTGCAAGTATTGAAAAGAAAATCAATCAAATAAAATCTCAAAAATACATCACAAATTCATTCTAAAATTCTTCTAAAACATACATCCATCATTTAAACATCAAAATGAAGCCCATTCACCAAATTTAATCGAATAAAATCAAGTATGGTGAAGAAAAGAAGGAATGAGGGTTTACAACAAAATGAGATGGAACCTTAAAATCGGCTAGAAAACTCGAGTAAAATCCCTCTAAAAGGATGGTGAGAGGTCAGGAGAGTGTAAGGATGCGTTCCCTGAGTGGTTGGGCGTGTGGAAATAAAAAAATGCAGGTGATTTATAAAGAAGAATCACGGCCTTATGGCTTTTGTACATCCACACGGGTGTGTGGAAATTATACAGGCCCGTGTGACTCCAATTGGGAGATGCACAGGGGCACACACATGCCGCTGTGTACTCTTGGGATAACATACTTCACCTCTAAACACATCTACACGAGCATGTGGAAATTCCCCATGCGTGTGTGCCCGATCCACAGGGGCACCCACAAGCACCTGTGGCTTCTCTACCCATCTGAGAAATTTCTCTAAGTGTTTTAAACGCCCGTGTGGAAATTCCACACGGGTGTGGATCTTAACAGTGTAATTTACAGGGGCACTCACACCCTTGTGTCTTCTCGGGATAGAAGAGAACTCTCTGTAGGAAATCACACAGGCGTGTGTGTATTACCCACACCCGTGTGTAGTTCACAGGGCCAGACACAGGGGTAGACACACACCCCTGTGTTTTCTCAATATAGAGCTCTGAACGTCTACAGAGAAACACACGCCCGTGTGGAATTCCACACGGGCATGTGACCATCACAAGGTCGTTCACAGGGGCAGACACACACCCCTATGCCTTCTTCGGATGAGCTGTGAATGAAAACACACGCCCGTGTGGAATATTCACATGGCCGTGTGTCTTCTCTGGATAACTTTGAAAAAATTACAGACCCTACATAAAAATTCTGCACAATTTTATACATACAGAGCCTGCATATACTATGAAAACTAACTAGAGAATCATGAAAATTATGCTCAAACGACCAACAAACTTGCCAATCACAATTATGCACAAGAAAAACACAAGAATTGCATGTAAACAGCAAGATACCAACACTCAATCTCTTATTCATGCAAACACTAAACTAAAATTTAAAAAAACAGTAAAGACTTCGGTTGCCTCCCAAGAAGAGTTTGTTTAACATCGCTAAGCTTGACGTACCTCTTCTTACCTCACGGGGGCTCATGGATGAAGGTTTCCCTCTTACCCATGACTTGAAAGCATAGTGAACATAGTCTTTTAAAGGTAGAGAGGGAGTTATCAAGTTTGTTACTGATAAGTGCTTGTGTATTAGTAATACGAAGTATTCTTTTCTTACGATGAGCATTTCTTTTCTCAGATTTTATCACTAATACATGTGTTTTTGTGTTCTTTTATGCATGTAGGATTTTGGAGTCAAATATAGAGGAAGGAAGCCAAAGTAGATTGTGATTACACTTTGTTGATGGAATCTTGGAGTGAACAAACATGAAGATACAAGTTGTGCTCGAAAATGCGTGAATGTGTGCCAACCTCCATCTGCTCAAGCAATTACATGGTTTGTAGGGGGACAAAGGCAGTCACATTTGTGTATTCTGACTTGTGCAATACTAGCAAGATCTTTATTAATGTTATCCCTTATTGAAGAAGGAACACGATCTACGGCATAGACGTGTGCCCATTTATATTGCCTCGATGAAAAGTGTGGATTTGGGAATGTTTTTGGTGGAGTACTGTAGCAAATAATTGTAGCAAGTTATTATAGAAGTTACTGTTCACAAGCCACAGAAAATCAGATTCTTACAGATTCACACGGCGCGTGTGGAAATTTCATAGGCCCATGTGGATTCAAGATTCCCGCCCTTTATAAAGCCGTGTGGCTTGTACCGATTTGGGAATCCTTTCTTCCATATTTTCTCCATCTTTTCCCCAACTTTGGAGAGGCCTGCGGCTAGGGCTTAGAGGGTTCTTGGCATGGTTTTTAGAGTGGTTCTATGGCCATTGACACCACGTTCCTTTGGGAGAGAGTTATTGGGGGAGCTTTTGTCAGCACCGATCTGGTGAGATGTGCCCTAGGCTTGACAAGGGAACCTTTGAAGGGGATGAGGCTACTCCACAAGACCATTGACATGAATTCCAAGGGGGTTTTAACTATGGATTGCATGTTTTTACTTTCAATTTTTTTATTGATTGTATCTTGCTCCATGGAGAGCTAAACCCCTAGCGGGTACTTCGACTTGTAAACCCTAGGATGTTTTTATTTCATAGATCTTTTATTATGATTTTCATAGTTGATGTCTTTAATTGAGTTCCAATCTTGAATGCTTGTTCAATGATTTCTTCCTTAGAGTGATACTAGGGTTGAGAGTCTACATTGGTAGTCCTTGTTAGTGAATGACACACCATAAGGGATAGACAAAGCAAGATTGGAGAGGGTCAAGAAGATGAGTCGAGAGGTAGCGGAGCGTCCTCTTTCCCCTTCGTTGTGATTAATCCTACCTCCGTATTCCAAGAGTTCTTTACGGTCACAATAGAGTGAAGTGTTAAGAGATGAACTCCGCTGGGGCTTAGTTGTGTGAGCAATAGAGTAAGGCGTTTAAGTAATCTATAGTGCTGCGGCTTAATTGTGAGTAGCGGTCTTTCACCTAAACCAAAGGGCAGACCTATATTAGGGAATAGGGTTTATCACTTGGAATCCCTAGAGCTTCTTACAACTGTACATAATGTGAGGTGTTGAGACTGATTGATTTCTCCACCGAGGCATAGTGTAGAGTTAGTCACGGTTGACCTTAGGTTTGGGACCGTGTGTTTTAGGATTTCCATGACTCATTAAGCATCATATAGGAGACATAATAGTTGGTCTTGAACATGAAGCAATAATCCAGGGGAGCAATGTCCGAGTGACCCACTTTCTATCAATTGTCTTTCCTCTCATTTTATTGCGCCTTTCTTTCTTATTTTCTTTAGTTTTTTTCATATTTATTTTGTTCACACCACTATTGATTCATTTTCACTTTAGTTAAATAGAAATCTTTGTGTTTCTGATCACTATTTCCTATAGATTTGACTACCCACTCACCGGGGTATTATTACTTTGATAAACCCGTGCACTTATAGGTCACACGTAAGGGGTGTGTCAGTTACTACACAAGGGTTCATCATCCTTACTCCATTCTTACTCATCCCCATTAGCCTTAGGGTGTTTCTTGTGACGTCTCTGACATGACCTAATATGCATGTAAACCGCAAGTGCACGGGTGTCAAAGTAATATGTTTTATAACTAATGCAAAACCCTCTAATATGCTTTCTAACTAATGCATTAATGAGTCATGGAGATCCTTCAATACATGATCCCAAATCTAAGGTCAACCATGCCTAACTCTATACATGTCCCGGAGGAGAAATTGAACAATCACTCAACCTCGCACTCATATAGAATCGCAATGAGTTTTAGGGATTCCAAGTGATAAATCCTCTTCCTAGATGTAGACCTAACCCTTTGATCCAAGTGAAAGGTCCCTAGTAACAATTAAGCCCTAGGTGCTAAAATCACTTCAACACTTCACTCTGTTGCCTCTACAACTAAGCCCCAGTGGAAGGTCATCCCTTAGCCCATTCACTCTACTTTGACCGCAAAGAACTTGAGGAAATGGAGGTAGGATGAATCACACCAGAGCGGAAAGAGGACGCACTGCTATCTCTCTACTGACCCTCTCAACCCTCTCCAATCTAGTTTTATCTAACCCTCGTGGTGTGTCACACACTCACAAGGATTGCCAAAAAGAACTCTCAACCCTAGTGTCACTCTAATGGAGTATTCAAACAAACAAGCATACGAGATTGGAACTCAATTAACACATCAATTAATGAAAGCAATATAACAAGGTTTAATGAAACAAATACATCCTAGGGTTCACAAATCCAAGTACCTATTAGGGGGTTTAGCGCTAAATGGAGCTAGTTGCAATCATTGAAATTGAATGTAAAAATAAGTAATCCATAGAAAACCCCCTCGGTAGTCATGATGATGGTCATGTAGAGAAGCCTCTACTCGGCCAAAGGTCCTTTTGTCCGGCCTAGGGTACACCTCGCCGGATCGGTGCCGACAAAAGCTCTCCCACTATCCTTTTTCTAAACAGAGAGTGATGTTGGAGCCATAGAACCTCTCCCAATCCCTAGCCAATACCTCTCCAAACCCTAGCTTCCGCCCTCTATCAAGTTGAGGAAAAGATGGAGAAAATAATGTTGAAATCGGGGCTGAAATCTGCATAAATAAGGCTGGAATCAGGCATCCACACGCCCCTGTGGATTCTCCACAAGGCTCGTGTGGAATTTCCATATGGGCTGGATAATTTCCACACTCCCGTGTGGATTCTCTGGAATTCTCTTTTTCGGCCTACTGTGAACAGTACTTGCTCCAGTAGATTGCTACAATATCTTCCTAAAACACTCCCGAATCCATGTTTTCATTGAGGTAACATAAACGAGCAAACATTTACGTCATTGGTCAGTTTGCTTCTTCAACAACGGCTTCATCGGTGAAGATCTTACTATTAAAGCATAAGTCGGGATACTCGAATGTGACTTCCTTTGTGCCCCTCCAAATCATTGTGCTCACTTGAATAGACCGAGGTTAGCACACATTCTCGCATCTTGATCCCGACTTATGTCTTCGCATTTGATCCTTGTCAAGATTTCCTCCAAATAGTACATTCACGATCTACGTTGGCTTCTTTCTCTAACATTCGGCTTCACAACCCTATATGCATGAAAGTAACATAAATGCACACATATTAGCGCTAAAACCTGATAAAAGTGATGCTCATCATAAGGAAATAACACTTTCCATTCTTATCACACAAGCATTGACAAGGTCCAATTGCGTATATCCCGCAAGTGCACGGGTTTGTCGAAGTAATAATCCCGGATGAGCGGGTATCGAATCCACTGGGAGTAGGGAATAAAAACACTTAATCCGCTTCTTAGCTATGTGAAAGATCAGTAGTGATAAGTGTGACAATGATTCAATTCCCAAAAGTAAAATCAACAAGTAAGAGAGCACGACTAAAGGAGAAGCTAAGGCAATCGATAAAGATGGGGCACTCGGATAATGCTCCACCGAAGACGATCGCTTCAAGTGCAAGAACCCCCTATTATGCTTCCTAATCAATGCAATAGTGAGTCATGCAAATCCTTCATTACATAGTCCCAAATCTAAGGTCAACTATGCCTAACTCTATACATGTCCCGGAGGAGAAATCGAACAATCTCAACACCTCGCACTCGCATAGAGTTGCAATGAGATCTAGGGATTCCAAGTGACAAATCTCTTCCTAATTATAGACTTGACCCTTTGCTCCAGGTGGAAGGTCCCTGACCACGATTAAGCCCTAGATACTAAGATTACCGCAACGCTTCACTCCGTTGCACTCGCAACTAAGCCCCAGTGGAGAGTCATCCCTTAGACCATTCACTCTACTATGGCCGTAAAGAACTTGAGGAATGGAGGTAGAATCTACCACGTCGGAGGGGAAAGGGGATGTTCTTGTACCTCTCCACTCACCCTCTCAACCCTCTCCCACCTAGTTTTGTCTAACACTCGTGGTGTGTCACTCACTCACAAGGTTACCAACAAGAACTCTCAACCCTAGTGTCATTCTAGGGGAAATTTTCATACAATCAAGCATTCAAGGTTGGAACTCACAATAAACATCAATTAATTGAAAGCATAATAAAGAGATTCAATGAAATGAATACATCCTTGGGTTCACAAATACCCAAGTACCCACTAGGGGTTTAGCTCTCCATGGAGCTAAATATAATCAAAGAAATAGAATGTAAAAGCAATGAATCCATAGAACAACCCCCTCGATGGTTGTGTCGATGGTCTTGTGGAGAGTCCTCTACTCGTCGCAAGGGATCCTTTGTCCGGCCTAGGATACACCTCGCCGGATCGGTGCCCACGAAAGCTCTCCCAATAACCTTCTTCCAAACGACGCGCGATGTCAGAGCCATAGAACCTCTCCAAAACCCTAGCCAATATCCCTCAAAATCCTAGCCAAAGCCCTCTTTCAAGTTGAGGAAAAGATGGAGAAAAGAATGCTAAAATCGGGGCTGAATCGGCTTTAAATAGGGCTGGAGTCGGTCGACTACACGGACCTATGGATTTTTCACACGCCCATGTGGAATTTCCACACGGGCGTGGATAATTTCCACACGCCCGTGTGGATTCTCTGAATTCTTGTTTTCTCGGCCGGCTGTGAACAGTGCTGCTACAGTACCTTTCTACATTTCTCTGCTACAGTATCCGCCCTGAATAGTTTCCCGAATCCATACTCTCATCGGGGTAATGCAAACGGGCACACGTTCACGTCATGGATCGCTTTGCTTCTGCAATGATGGAAAAGTTGGTGGAGATCTTGTTCTATGTGCATAAGTCAGAATGCTCGATTGTGACTGCCCTTGTGCTCCTCCAAATGGATGTGCCAACTAGATTATGAGGAGGTTGGCACACACTCTAGCATCTCACACCCGACCTATGTCTTCGTGTTTGAACCTTAGCAAGATTTCCTCCAAAATCGGTGCATTACGATCCACATTGGCTTCTTTCCTTCATACTCGGCCTCACAACCCTACTTGCACGAAAGTAACATAAAAACACACATATTAGTGTAAAAACCTGAGAAAAGTAATGCTCAGCATAAGGAATGAACGCTTCACATTCATATCGCACAAGCACTTATCAAGCACTTATAAAACTCCCCCACACACAAGCTTTTGCTTGTCCTCAAGAAAAAATTAAAACATTAAGGCATAGATGAAGAAAACATTGGAAGTGCTTGGCCTTAGGTTCACCAAAGCATACAAAGAAAGCATTCTAATAGTAAGGGAAGTTTCAACATTAAATACGAAAACCAATGCTCTAGCTAAAAACTTGAATAAAAAAGGATAACAAACCCGAAATATTGTAAGTGTGTGTAAACTCGTTCAAGTCAACCCAAGGTATACTCCTCAAAGTTCTAAATAAAAGGGACTTTTTATCTACAAAAAGTAATGAAAATTTTAAAAGATGGTAGCAGTTTCACACATCATCCAAGCTAGCCTTTTTCAAAGCGGCCGCTAAGGTGGCTTTCACACTTTCGAGGTGATAGCTTTCACTCATCCCATGAGATATCTCTTTCTCTCATTACGGCATAACTACTATCAGACTTATGAGAGTAGCTTCATACTTCATAGATGGTAGCTCTTTCCACCCAACAAGCACAACTAAACAATAAAACTTTTTTTTTTAAAATTGACAAAAGAAACCACTATAACTAGTCCCTTTAACATCAAACTTGAGTTTCCAAAAGAGTATAAAGAGTGAGTAGTGCAACAAGTGTGATTCGGGCAAAAATTCCTAGAACTTCAAGTAAAAACTAAAGCATGAAAGAATTCAATGTTAAAAACTCTCCTCAACTAAAAAATACAATCATTGCAACCAAGGTGAACCGCCATTGGCTATGTGAGCATGTATAACAATAAAACTAATATAAAAGATATGTGCACTATGAAACTCCCCCCACACTTAAGTTGTACAAAGGAAAATAAAGCAATCAAGTATAGATGTTAGAGTGACAATTGAAACAATACTCCTTTGACTCCGAGTGTTGTGTTTAATGAAGATAAATCCTTGGGAGTAAAATTCCAACGGGTTGTGAAGCATACACTGCTCACATTGCCCGTGTCCATAACTAGTTCTCAATTCCCATACTGACAAGACCATCTGCATGCATACACAAGGGGGTTCCAGTAAAGCTCAGTAAAAACAACTCGAGTATATATAGAAGATAAGGTAATAAATACAACTCTAGACAACAAAATGAAAATAAACTCTGAAGGAAAGTCCTTTCTAAGTATACAAGTCTAAAATAACATGCGAAAGTAAAGAAACAAAAAACAAAGTCAAGTGTCGGTGTCGTCCGCTGTAGGCTCTGCTGGTGCTGCGGGTGCTAAATCAAATGGTGTCGGTGGAAATAGTGGTGGTGATGGTTTCCTAATAAAGGGTGAGGATGCATCTCGCTCTAATAGCTGCAGTATGATGTCAAGACGTGCCATCATCCCCACGTACTACTGACAAGATCCCCTTGATTATATCCCGCAAGTGCACGGGTTTGTTGAAGTAATAATCCCCGGTGAGCGGGGTCAAATCCACAGGGAGAAGGGAGTAAAGACACTTAATTCGATTCTTAGCTATGTGGAGTATCAACAATGATAAGTGTGATAATGATTCAATTCTTAACAATTAAAAGCAACAAGTAAGAGAGCAAAAGTAAGGAGGAGGCAAGGCAATCGATAAAGATGGGGTACTCGGATGATGCTTCACCTAGGATAATCGCTTCAAGTGCAACAACTCTCTATTATGCTTCCTAATTAATTCAATGGTGAGTCGTGGAAATCCTTACATACATAGTCCCAAATCTAAGGTCAATTATGCCTAACTCTATACATGTCCCAGAGGAGAAATCGAACAATCTCAACACCTCGCACTCGCATAGAGTTGCAATGAGCTCTAGGGATTCCAAGTGATAAATCTCTTCCTAGATTTAGACCTAACCCTTTGGTCAAGGCGGAAGGTCCCTAGCCACAATTAAGCCCTAGATACTAAGATCACCTCAACGCTTCACTCCATTGCACGCACAACTAGCCCCAGCGGAGGTTCATCCCTTAGACCATTCACTCTATTATGGCTGCAAAGAACTCGAGGAACGGAGGTAGAATCTATCACGTCGGAGGGGAAAGGGGACGCTCCTGTACCTCTCCACTCACAAATACCCAAGTACCCACTAGGGGTTTAGCTCTCCATGGAGCTAAATACAATCAAAGAAATAAAATGTAAAAGCAATGAATCCATAGAAAAACCTCCTCGATGGTCGTGTCGATGGTCTTGTGGAGAGTCCTCTACTCGTCGTCCAAGGATTCCTTCGTCCGGTATAGGATACGCCTCGATCGAAGCTCCCTTACCAACCTTCTTCCTAATGGCATCACGATGTTGAAGCCGTAGAACCTCTCCAAAACCTTGGCCAATACCCCTCGAAACCCTAGCCGAAGCCCTCTCGCAAGTTGGGGAAAAGATGGAGAAAAGAATACCAAACTCGGGGCTGAATCGGCTTTAAGTAAGGCTGGAATCGGGCAACTCTATGGGCGTGGACGGTACACGCGCCCGTGCGGAATTTCCACACGGGCGTGGATAATTTCCACACGCCCGTGTGGATTCTCTATTTCTCTGGTTTCTCGGCCGGCTCTGAACAGTACTGCTACGGGTTAACGCAAACGGGTTAACGCAAACGGGCACATGTTCACATCGTGAATCACTTGCTTCTTCAATGATATATATGTTGGTGGGGTTCTTGTTTTTGTATGCATTAGACGGAATGCTCGGGTGTGACTATCTTTGTGCCCCTCTAAATGGATGTACTCACTCGAATACGAGGAGGTTGGCACACACTCTAGCATCTCACACCTATCCTATGTCTTCGCGTTTGAACCTTAGCAAGATCTCCTCCAAAATAGGTGCATTATGATCCACATTGGCCTATTTCCTTCATACTTAGCCTCACAGCCCTACCTACGTAAAAGTAACATAAAAGCACACATATTAATGTAAAAACCTGAGAAAAGTAATTCTCAACATAAGGAATGAACGCTTCGCATTCATATCGCACAAGCAGTTATCAACTACGCAACCTGTAAAGTCCAAACCTTCGTGAGCTTGGACCAAAGCTCACCCACTGCACTCTCGAGCCTCTCAAAATGATCATGAGCTCTACAGGGTGTAAAAATGGGTACCGAATGCCATAGTGTCTCTTACATTGTAAAGGGTGCTCCGGTCCCTATCGCTACAAACTGAGGCTCGGGAACCTGTCTTGAATCCTCCGCTGCATCCCTTCCGCCCTCAGTGATCTCCAGGGTAGCCATAGCTAGAATGTATGTTCTAGGCCCACATCTACACACCAACCCCATCATCCTAATTGTATCAAACCCAAGAAGAGAAGGCACGACCGTCCTCTCGGCACCTCGCATACTGTCCCGAAAACCCATCCCCAAGATGAGTCGAGTGACGTAGGGACCAGCGAATAATACTCCTACTCTTGCAAATTGGCCTTGGTGCCTCAAGATGTCCGCCACTATATGCCCCAAGTGAATTGGCACATTGTAGACCATGGAATAAATAGAGTAGGTCCTGCCTACTCAAAACAGTTGTGTTGTCACCTCGACTGGACATAGACTTGCTAAGAAATGAGTGTAAGTATCTATAACTCAGCCGGGATAGGCTGGTGGCCTTGGACACTCCTAGTTCGTACTGCCCATGTCCACACAAAACTCGGTACTCTTGCTGCGGAGTCACAATGCCCAGGAAATCCGTTTCCAAGCGTCCATACTCTTCTATACCTGTGTAGGTTTCATCATACAAATCCATACAAACGGAGAATTTAGTAACACTCATGAAAAATAGATGTCCGAATACTCAGAACTATATAGCATTCACGGTGTCAAATCTCCCATATGGCTTATCAAACTTGAATGACGGCAACACCTCTAGCGTCAATACTACAAGATTACAACTTAAAACCACCGTTAAACACTTTCTAAACATGCATAAACTATTATAGAGTAGAAATTGCATGCAACTCAAGACTCTTTATCTATTAAAATTAAGAATTGGTTAAGAAGAGAGAGTAAAAGGATTACCGTTGAAATAGGTATGAAGACATCAAATTCAGAGTGGAAATTGACTGGAAAACAATCTAAAACAGCGATATGTGGGCCAAGAGACTGATGAAAGTTGATCTTTGACTGATTGGAAGTGAAGAAAAAGAGAATTCAAGAAGATTTTAAAGAAAAACTTACGTCTCTTGGAATTCTGTGCATCCACACGGGCGTGCGGAAATTATCCACGCCCATGCACCTCCACAATAGAGACTCACAGGGGCAAACGCACGGTCCTCTGTGCTCTCGGGAAAACACTCAACCTCTCTGAACGGAACTACACAGGAGTGGGGAAAATGCCTACACCCGTGTGCCCGACCCATAGGGGCAGACGTACGCCCCTGTGGCTTCTCTCTCCCATCGAGAAGAATCACTAAGTGTTTCGCCCGCCAGTGGACATTCACATATCGAACTCATAGGGGTGATCGCACGCCCTTGTGTTTTCTCTGGAATAAGCTCACAGTGTAGACCCACTGGAGTGTGGAAAATACCTAAAAACTTTGTAGGCTCTACAGACAGTTCCTGAACATGTATACACACTTAGAACCTGGCCTACTATGCAAAATACACCAGCTAAAATATGAAAAGTTGCTCAAATGACCAAATCTTCCCCAAATAATTAACGTGCACAATTGCACCAAAAATCCACAAGAAAATCACAGCAATGCATTAAAATATAGAGACACCAACACTCAATACTTTATTCATGCAAACACTATACTGACAACTAAGAAAGAAGTAAACACTTGGGTTGCCTCCCAAGAATTGCTTGTTTAACGTCACTAAGCTTAACGTACCTTGCCTTACCTCACAGGGGTTCATAGATGAAGGTTGCCCTCTTACCCATAGCTTGAAAGCATGATGAGCAAAGTCACTTCAAGGTAGAGGGAGAGTTATCAGGCTTGGTACCACCTAGCGGAGATTCGTCCAACTTGTTTGGTTCACGCACCTCCCAACAGCCTTGGGATATTTCCGATGGTGTCTCCTTGCCCTCTTCATCTTTCAGAGCACCTTCTTCATGATCCCCAGAGTAGATGGTACTTTTTCTGTTCAACCAAGCATCATTACTTCCACGTTGTCCACCTCTTAGTCAAACAAACCCTCGTATAGGTCCGGATTGAACATTTCCTGTATATATTCATCAATAATCTCATTTGTATTATCAAGAAAGTAAAGAGTATCATCAAAGTCAAGGGAATGTCGCATGGCTTCGGTGAGTCAGTATGTGAGCTTATCATCTCCAACCCTCAGTATCAACTCCCCGCCGTCCATGTCAATCAATGCCATGGAAGTGCGCAAGAATGGCCTCCCAAGTATCAAAGGTACATTCGCATCCTCATCGACATCCAATACTACAAAGTCTACCGGAAATATGTACTTGTCCACCTTGACAAGCACGTCTTCAATGAAGCCCCTTGGATGTCTTATCATTTGGTTCTCCAATTGCAATGTCATCTGAGTAAGCCTAGGCTCTCCCAAGCCTAGCTTCTGAAAGAAAGTATAAGGCATGACGTTAATACTGGCCCCTGAGTCCGCAATTGCTATTTCTTCACCCAAATTACCAATGTTGCATGGAATGATGAAGCTTCCTGGGTCTTTCTTCTTGTTCAGTATATTCTTTTGTAAAACCACCGAGCAAGAGGCATCTAAGATCACTGAAGCATTCTCCTACAACTTTCGCTTTTTGGTCAACAAGTCTTTCAAGAACTTTGCATACTTAGGCATATAGGACAATGCCTCAACAAAGGGAATGTTGATGTGGAGTTGCTTTAACAAACTCAGGAACTTCTTGTATTGTTCATCCGCATGGTCATTCTTCAATCTAGAGGGATAAGGGATTCTTGGCCTAAAATGTGGGGGTGCCACCTCCTTCTCTTTGCTTGGTCCCTCCTCAACCTCTATAACCTTGGGTGCTTCTTCATTGGACTTCTCACTCGGAAGCTTACCCTCAACCTCATGACCACTTCTTAAAGTGATCTGCTTCACATGCTCTCTAGGATTGGTTTGAGTATTACTTGGTAAGCTTCCTTGTGGTCTTTCTGATAGAGACTTCACAATTTGCCCCACTTGATTCTCAAGATTGTGTAAAGAAGTGGTGTGGTTGTGAAGTGTAGCCTCGACTGATTGAAACCTTATATCCGATGATTGCATAAATCTAATAAAAGCCTTCTCTAAATCGGTTATTCTGGTTTCCAAGCCTGAAACTCTGTTCTCTATGTTTGGGGCTTGTTTTTGTGGTCCTTGATTGCTCCTCAAGAAATTGGAGATGATTCTTCCAACCCAGATTGTAGGTGTTGCTATATGGATTCCCTTGGTTCCTCACAGCATTACCCACAAAATCAACTTTCTCCACTGAAGATGCATCACCAATAGAGATCAGGCAAATGGAGGGAACATGTCCTTCACCACATCCAGTGCAAGTAGTCAGGGCTGCCACTATTTTAGAAGTTAGAAGGTTTAACTTCTTACTCAACAATTTCACTTATGCTGCCAATGAAGTTACTGTATCTATTTCATGAAGTCCGGCCAACTTTTTCCTTTCTTGTGCATTCCACTGATAACTGTTCATGGACATGTCTTTTACTAACTGTTAGGCTTCTTCCGGGGTTTTACTCCCCATTGTATCTCCTGCGGCGACATCTAGCAATTACCTTGTACTCGGATTCAACCCATTATAGAAAGTCCGAATAATCATCCATTCAGGAAATCCATGCTGTGGGCACCTCCGCAAAAGATCCTTGAAGTGCTCCCATGTCTCAGACAATGACTCTAACTCCATATGCATAAATGATGATATCTTAATGCGAGGATTGGCCGACTTCCCCAGAGGAAAGTATTTAGCAAGAAAAGCTTCGACCATATCATTCCAAGTCATGATGGAGGCCTTGGGCAAAGAATGTATACACTGCTTGGCTCTTTCCTTGAGAGAGAATGGGAAAGCCCTTAATCTAATAGCATTATCTTATACACCGTTAATCTTCAACATATCACAAACTTCCAAGAAGTTCTCTATATGGTTGTTTAGATCCTTATCGGCCAAATCATTGAACTGCGTTGATTGCTTAATCATTTGGATGAATGCTGGCTTTAGCTCAAAGTTCGGAGCTATAATCGGGTGTCACACAATACTCGACTGTGTGCACAAAATATCATATAATCTTTCAGAGGGATGCACATGCTGATTAGGCACAAGAGCCACCCAACATACTCGATTACAATCTACATAGAAGCATTCATGCTAAATTAGCATAGGAATACTGACATAGACTCATTTTTTCATTTTTCCATTTTTTTAAATAAAAAATATATACATGTCTCCTGAGCACCTTCATGCAAAACTTCACTTAGGGATAAAGCAAAATGAACAAAAGAACCAAAAGTTCTTAAAAGACCATTGAGGGATAAATTTAACCACTCTAACACTTTAAATCAAAGCAGTGGCTTAGCTGGGGAAAACAAAGTAGAAGTTCTATGTCAAAGTTGTTAAGAAAGCAATAGAGAGAAAACATGACTTCCTTAAAGCACAAATAACACTATGATAAGTGCTTGAGTGAACATGTTTTTATGCATGTTTTACATACATTGAGCATCATATTTTATACGGTTTATGTCTCATTTCGTGTATTGGGTGTTCTTTTATGCATATAGGTTGTGAAGGCATTGGGAATTCAAAAGGGAGCGAAGATAGGCTATCATGGCATAATATTGGGAGTTCTTGTACAAATCAAGTTGGAAGACACAAGAGGAGTTCGTGTATGAGGAGATGTGTGCCAACTTCCATAGTTTTGCAAGCCAATTAATTAATGGAAGGGCACAAAGGCAGCCATGTCTCCACATTCCTCCTCTTTGTAAAGATGTCAAGACCTTTTAAGACGCATTGATGAAGGAAAAGCCGTATAGCCTACCATATGATCGTGTGCCCGATCGTGTGGCCTTAAGAGGAGAATGCTTATCATCGCGTTGTGGAAATCACTGTAGTGAAAGTACCGTAGAAATTTTACTGTAACAGTACTGTAGCAGAATTACTGTTCATGCGCCAGCGTGGAAATTCCTGCAGGCCACGCGGCCGCGTGGAAAATCCACATGGGCGCGTGGGGGCACGTGACAGACGCGATGTGAGGCTATAAATACACCTTTTGGCCGATTCTAAAGGAACTTTTGGCAGAGCTTTGAGCATAGACATTGAGAGAGGGGCGGCTAGGGTTTGAGGAGAAGGTCTTCGCCGATTGAGAGGGAGTTCTTCACCAACTTTGATAGGTTCCTTCGACGTCATAGCATTTTGGGGAGCCATTGGCGACCTAGCTTCGGAGAGGAACCCTTCAAGACGTAGAACTACCAGTCAAGGCCAATCCACGCGAATTCGAGGGGGTTTTCTCTATGGGTTTTATTGCTTTTCATTGTATCCATTATTGTTTTGTAACTAGGCCCATGGAGGGCTAAACCCTAGTGGGTATTTGGGCATGTGAACCCTAAGATTTATATGTTGGATTGATTCTCCTAATGCTTCTAGTTAATCCGAGTTGTCTTGAGTTTTAATCTTGTGATTTAATTTCTTGCTAGTGTTGTTAATCCTTGTGATTGATTTACATTGCATGATTTAATACTTTGATGTGAGAGGTCTCCATTAGAGTTAGATTTCCAAGATTAAAGACGGTTGAGAGGGTGAGCCTTGAGATGGAGGAGTGTCCCCTTTCCCCTTCGATTGAGTGTTTCCTATCTTCGTATTCCATATTCTCTTTGCAACCATATTTGGTGTGAGGTGTGAGATTGCTCGATTTCTTCGCCGGAACCTTGTAGGGGGTTAGAATCCTTCACCGGGAATTAGGGTTGGATCTACATTTAGGAATCGGTTTCACTCTTAGGTTTCCTTATAGCATATTGCGGTCATATAGGGTGTGAAGTGTTGAGATTGGTCGATTTCTCCACCGGGACCTTGTAGGGGACTAGTGCCTTTTGCTTGGAGATAAGGATTGGTTATCGTTGGACTACCTCGACTCATTAGACTCGATTCTAGAGCATTTAGTGAATCTTGAGCTTCAAGGAAGATCTTAGGTGGATCATTGCCCGAATACCTCATTCTTAGCGATTGAGACTCTTCTACTTTATTTCTTGCATACTTGTTTGTTTTGCTTGCAATTAGTTCACTTCATCATATTCACTGATTCCGACTAGATAATTGAGAAGTGGTTATTACTAATACTTCCGTTCCCTGTGGATTCGACTACCTGACTCACCGGGTAATTATTACTTCGACACCCGTGCACTTGCGGTTTATACGCATATTCGGACGTGTCACACTACAACTCATTACTATCATCCATTCAAGCCAGGAGGTTCTTAACAATAAATCATAGCTATCATTGCTGAAGTAAGCATGCCAATAACCCATCCACCCACCTAGAATCGTACATTGCCCCCAATGTACACTAATCAGCAAAACAAGGTGTAGAATTCATAATAATTAAATGATGCAGGAAAGGGAGGGGTGAAGTAACTGCCCCATTTGGTTGATGAAGATTGTTCAGTGAAAGCGCAGTCAGTGGACAATAAGGCCAACAAAGAGGAAAGGAGGTGGGGCACAATCCTTGAAAAGTCCTACAAAAATAAGCAAGGAAATCACGACACGTAAGGAAATCAAATGGGAAGGAAAACATGCATAATAGTCAAAATAAAAACAATACAAGTCTAGCAGGGAAGGAGCCCCTACTAACAAAAGAAGTTCAACTAGAAAGCCACCAAACAATGCAAAATACAAAACATAAACTCAAGTCCATAAAATTCTTGCTCCTAGGCTGGGTGGTGGCCGTCAGTAGGAGCAGCAGGTGCTAATGATGTGGTAGTCCTTAAGGTGGTGCAGGAGGATGAGGAAGACCCATGCAAGAAGGAGAGAACTTCGTGCATATTCCTTGCCAACTGTCTAAGTGTCTCAGTATTCTCTTGATATCTTTGACGAAGGGAACGAATCTCACCCGGAATCTCCTGAAGGTGAAGTTCAACTAGAGTTAGTGCATCGTCTGGCTCAGAATCAGACTGTGGTGGAGAAGTAGGGATGCACTGACCTGTGTCTGAGTACCGAATAACGGCATATGTGTCACCATGTTTCTCCACCATTCCCATAGAAGACATAGTAGCCATCCCCAGGGGTGAAATTCCACCAACAATGTGCATGTCCCGGGTGTGTTCGATTAAACCCATACCTCAAATTATACGTGTGATATACAGCCCAGCAAAAATAGATCCAAGGCATGTATAAGTACCCTGATGAACAAACAACTCTACAAAGAGGTGACCAAGGTTGATCGGTAAGCGCTTAATGATACTGTACAACATTAGTAACTCGGAGCGTGTGATTACCCCAGTGCTATCACACCGGCATGCAATACCTCATCCCAAGAGTGCATGAACATATCGATGCACGGGATTGTGAAGACGAGATGCTTTCCTTATCTCATTCGTGCGCCGGCCAGAGATAATATTCCAAAACCATGTGTGTGTCATGGTGGCCGGAAAATCTGTAGGAAGACGATGAACTGCGGTTGTGTTCACGAATCCCTCATCATACATGCCCAAGAAACAACCTAATTGTGTGTCACTAATGGTGCGCATTGTCCCAAAGACTTGGAAACTTATCCCGGATGGTCTTACTAATTCGATTGTTCTTAGGACCTCCAAGGTGAGCTCACGGTAAGCCGGATCATTAATTGAGAAAATTCGGTCCCAACCATTATGATTGACTAATTCTGACACAGTCTCGGCCAAACTTAGAACTTCGAGGTCATTGCAGTCAATTGTCCGGATAACACCAAAAGGCTAGGACTTTAAGAGGTTGTAGCGTGCCTTATGTTGTGGTAAGGCTAAGGATGGCACTCCACTAGATACCGCATCGTGTCTTGGCCGCTTTGATAAAACACGCTTGACTGGAATTCCTATACCATAAAACACAAGATCAAACCATGATTTTCATGAATATAATCATAAGAGATATCCATATCATCATAGAATTAAGAAAAAAATTGAGTGCACAACATTTTCAATGTGAAGAATGAAAAATTCAGCCTTTGCTACAGTAACTCGTGACAATTTTTTGCAAGAGTTTCTCCTAGACATGAAGCTTCTCAAAATTTACAAATGAAGGAAAAACTCTAGAAATTAAGCACACACCACATCACAACAACCGAATATGTCATTCAAATTTCAAAGATCAAATAAAAACACATCAAAGCCCAAGTTTGTAGCAAAACCTTGAATTAGGGCTTGAAAGCTTGGAGTGAAAAAATCCGGCGAAAAAGATGGTAGAACTCCGATTAAATCCCAAGATTGAGTTTGTAAGATGGAGGAGAGGAGATTAGAGAAGAAAAAACTAAGAAAAATGGTGGAGAAATGAGAGAAAACAAAAAGGAGAAGATGGAGGTTGGAGTAGATAGAGAAAAGGGGAAGAATGGCCGTTTAATAGGCTGCCCAGCCCATGCGGGTCACATGCAGGCGTAAGGGGCCAGCATGGGCTGGGAAAATCCAGCCTGAGAGCCTCACAGGCGCCATGCGGGTGTATGGCGCCCATGAGTGTTTCTGGCCGCGGCCGTGCGGGGCCTGGAGGCTCACGGGCGGTCTCGCGGGAGCATGGCGCCCATGAGACCCTCAGCCCACTGGGCTTTGGTCCTCATGAGGGGTCTCTTGCGGCCACAATGACGCCTGCAAGGCCTTGGAACAAGCCACAAGTGTCCATGCGGGCCGTATACAGCCCGTATGACTTGGAAAATCGAAAAATTGACATGGTTCCTCTTGAAAACTCAATAAAATATGAATTACAACCTCTTAAATGCCGAAATAACAATGAAACACATCTAAACAATACTAATTCAAGGCCAATGACAAGTGAGCAAGCCTTAGCATGAGTTGAACACAACAACAAAAATACGAGAAACTCACAAACATAAGCGTTCAATCACAACAAAGGAATTAAGCAACTAAAAGAAATACGAAAATTTAAAGACGACGAATTTAAAGACTTCAGTTGCCTCCCAAGAAGCGCTTGTTTAACATCATTAGCTCAACATACCTTCATTCTTACCTCATGGTTTCTCAAATGGTGGGAACTTACCTCCAAGTCCAAGAGAAGTGCTCCAAGATAGGTATGGCTTCAGTCGGTGACCGTTAACCTTAAATGTACCTTTCTCCGGATGAGTTATCTCGATGGGGCCATGGGGAAAGACTTGTGAAACTGTGAAGGATCTGTACCACCTTGATTTAACATCCCCGGAAGAGTTGTAACTTCGAATTAAAGAGGAGAACCTGGTCTGCTTCCTTGAAGTACTTACCTTGTTTAATGGGTCGGTCATGATACTCCTTAATCCTTTTCTTGTAAAGAAAGGAATTTTCATATGCTATAGTGCACCATTCATCCAACTCACTTAGTTGGAACTTCCTCTTTTGGCCGATTAGATGAGGATAGAAATTCAATTGCTTAATAGCCCACTATGCTTTATGTTCCAATTCAACGGGTAAATGGCAAGCTTTCCCGTAGACCAGCCTATAAGGGGTTGCTCCAAGAGGTGTTTTATACGCTGCCCGATATGCCCAAAGGGCATCATCCAGATGATTTGCCCAATCTTTCCTATGCTGACTTACAGATTTCTCCAAAATCCATTTCAATTCGGAGTTAAAGATATCAACTTGCCCACTAGTTTGAGAATGATACGGAGTTCCAACCCTATGCAATACTCCATATCGCTTCAGGGTGTTTGCAAACTGAGAGTTACAAAAGTGAGTCCCTCTATCGCTAATGATCATTCTCGGTGTACCAAACCTGGAGAATAGCTTTTTAAACAATTTTACAACCACTCGTGCATCACTTGTGGAGGATGCCTGTGCTTCAACACATTTAGAAACATAATCCACAACTACCAAAATGAACTGATTACCATGGGAACTAGGGAAAGGGCCCATGAAATCAATCCCCCACACATCAAACACCTCACAAGCATGGGTCCAGGTTTGTGGCATCTCATCTCTCCGTGAAATGTTTCTAGTCCGTTGGCACCTATCGTAACATTAAACAAACTATTGTGCATCTTGAAAGATGGAAGGCTAATAGAAACTAGCATCTAGAATTTTTATGGTTGTCCGGTTGGCACTATAATGCCCCCCAGCGGGACCGGCATGGTAGTGCTCCAAGATAGAATACCCTTCCGAATGCGATACGCATCTCCTCACCACCCGGTCAGCACAAGTTCTAAACAAATAGGGATCCACCCAGAAGTAATATTTCAGATAAGAGTAGAACTTCTTCCTTTGTTGATAAGTTAGCCCATCAGGACGTGTCCCTGTAGCAATATAGTTTGCAAAATCAGTGAACCACGGAGTTTCTTCTTCTCTCATTATCCGAATGCTAAACAACTACTCATCAGGAAAGCCATCATTTATCTCCTTTCTCTCGTTGGTGCTCTCTAATGGGATCACAAGGTGTGATAGGTGGTCGGCGGCCAAGTTTTCAGCTCCCCGCTTGTCCTTTATCTCCAAGTCAAACTCCTAAAGCAAGAGTACCCACCGGATCAGATGAGGTTTTGCATCCTGTTTGCTCAAAAGATATTTTACAGCGGAATGGTCGGTGAACATGATCACCTTTGATAACACTAAATATGAACGGAACTTATCAAATGCAAAAACCACATCAAGCATTTCTTTCTCGGTGGTAGTATAATTCTCCTAAGCACCATTCAATGTCTTGCTTGCATTCTATATAGGGTGGAAATGACCCCCTCAACGTTGCCCAAGAACTGCCTCCACTACGAAGTCGCTTGCATCATACATGAGTTCAAAACGTAAATTCCAATCGGGGGACACGATAATAAGGGCTTCAACAAGATTTTTCTTAAGGGTAAGAAAAGCAGTCATACACTCATCACTAAACTCGAATGTCGTGTCATTCTCGAGGAGTTTTGTAAGTGGTCGGGCAATCAATGAAAAATCCTTGACGAATCTTTTGTAAAAACCTGCATGTCCCAAAAAGCTCCTAATGGCCTTCACTGACGTTGGTGGAGGCAGCTGTTCGATAGTGGTAACCTTGGCCTTATCCACCACAATTCCTTGTTGTGATATCTTATGACCAAGCTCAATGCCTTCCTTGACCATAAAATGGCACTTTTCCTAGCTGAGAACCAAGTTGGTTTCCTCATATCTGGCTAAGCCCTGCTCTAGATTTTTGAGGCAGAGGTCGAAAGAATCACCAAAAACTGAGAAATCATCCATGAAAACCTCCATGATATCTTCCATTAGATCATCAAATATGGCTATCATGCATTGTTCGAAGGTAGCTGGCGCGATACATAGACCGAAAGGCATACGGCGGTAAGCAAAAGTACCATAAGGGCATGTGAAAGTTGTATTCTCATAGTCTTCTACGGCAATTGGGATTTGAAAGTATCCGGAGAGACCATCCAAGAAACAGTAATATGAGTGCCCTGCTAGTCGTTCAAGCATTTGGTCAATGAAAGGTAGAGGGGAATGATCTTTTCTAGTAGCATCATTGAGTTTTCTATAGTCTATGCACACCCGCCAACCTATGACTGTTCTAGTGGAGACTAATTCATTTTCTTCATTAGTGACGACCGTCATTCCCCTTTCTTTGGTACTACTTGCACTGGGCTTACCCACTCACTGTCAGAGATAGGGTAAATGATGCTTGCATCAAGAAGTTTGATCACCTCACTGCGCACTACTTCTTTCATATTAGGGTTGAGCCTTCTCTAGGGTATAGCCGTTGGCCTATGATTATCATCCATGAGAATCTTGTGTGTACAGAAGGAAGGGCTAGTTCCCTTAATGTCTGAGATCTTCCACGCAATTGATTTTTTATACTTCTTTAACACACTCAAAAGGTCTGATTTTTTCTTAGGGGTCAGGTGTGAGGCAATGATAATTGGAAGTTTTGACCCCTCTGCCAAAAATGCATACTCCAGGTGTTCGGGTAGCGGCTTCTGCTCTAGTTCCGGCGGTTCCTCAATTGATGATTTTAATCTCCCAAACTTCCCGAGATCAATATCCTCGAACCCTCTACACTCATCTTTCGTGGAGCTACCACTATCCATGCACTCTTCCATAGCGTGAATCTCATATCCGGATGACCCTGAGTCACTTCCCCCCATAAGATCTATTTCCTCTTTATCTTGCTGAACTAGTACTCCAGAGTCATCAGACTTGTTCCTCTCTTCCTCACCGGTGGCGATAGAGGGGGGGACAGGTGTAATAAACTCAACTACTGGCAACATATTGTCAGACTTCATATAATGCATGAATAGGTCCTACACGTCATGTTCTTCCAAGGGTACAGTTCTAGCCACATTGTAATGCTCAGACCGTCTCCAACTATGAAAAATGTGTGTACTCATCATTCCCTCTAGTTCAAATGCCACTAGATATTCAAATAGGGAATTCGAGTATGGGATCTGTAAACAGGAAGCATCACCCCAACCGCTAGCTGCATCCATGATTATAGTGGATAATGAATAACCAAGAAATGTTAACCAAAAAGAAATATTTAAAGTAGAAAATAATTTCAAATGAATTGAAATGTATATACAAAACAAATAAAAAGAAACAAATGTGTAAAATGAAGGAAACAATGGCTAAATCAAGAAGCTCTAAGTTTTCCGAGTATTCCTTGTGGGTCCCCAGCAACGGCGCCAAAAACTTGATGCACGATCCGTAAGCGTACGGAGTCATCAAGTAATACCTCTCGTGCGAGTATGAGAGGGTCATATTCCCTGGGCCCAGGGATCTACCCTTACTTCCTCTTCGCATATTGTCTAGCCAAAAGATTTGAAGGGTTTCTCTAATCTATTAATTAAAATAAAAGAACTACAACTGGAGTCTAAAACAAGGCAAGGGTATAAAATCAGGGGAAAGAAATGGTCACGGATGCGGATTCCCTAAGGGCCACTAAAGTGTAAAGGATGCTAAGAATGTCATGCAATTGAGGGCTTGGACCTAGAGATTTCCTAAATTAGATTAACCCGATGGTCACGGCAATTGACCCCTAATCCAGTATAAGTATTGATATGGAATTTCTTCCGATCAAATCCTCATACGATTGCATTAAAAAAAGCAAAAAATCCCTAATTAGAGCCGGAACACAACTTGGTCCAGCACTAATATTGGAGCAGTACAAAATACCCGATGGTCACGGCTTATTCGTACATGAATCCTTTCCAAACTTGGTGTGTCTAGTACAAGGGCAATGGTCACGCTACCAAGTACAACCTAGGAGTTGGTTTACAGAGTTCTCATGTAAGCAACACATCAAATACACCAACAATGAATCAAAAACACACAACAATTACAATAGACAAAATTAGATCATCTAAATACACAAGTTCACCCCAAGGTTCACCGTCATCAGGTGACCTTGGGGTCTACTTGTCCATGCAAACAAATACAAACAATAGGTCCATGAAAACAACTACAAATGGCTTAAGAAAACTCCCTCAAATAATAGAAGTGGGATGACAAGCCAAGTGAGGTGGAAAGCTTCCACAGACGCCGCGATCGGGGTGGCTTCCCTTGTCATCTACAAGCTCCCAAAGAAGAGATAGATGAAGATCTAGCCAAACCAAGCTTCTCCCTTTGATTCCCCTTCTCCAAAACGTGTGAGGTTGCCTCCTCTGAACTGGTGGGAGTCGGCTCCAAGAACTTCCCCCAAAAGCTTTCTTTAAAAACATCCTCCCCATTATGCCTTAGAAATTCAGTCCAATATATACTCCGTCAGGTCCATACGGGCTCCATGCGGGCACATAGAGCCCGTGAAGCTCACTGCCATTTTCCCCAAAAAAGGTGTCGGTGCTACAGTATTCAGCTACAGTATTTCCCTACATTACCTGAAAATTGTGAATTTCCAGCAAATGTCACTGGCACTTATGCGGGCGCATGGACCCCGTGAAGGTCACAGTCAAATGCCCTGTAGCATGAATAGTGACTCCGCTACAATACCACTACAGTGCCTGCTACAGTACTGGAACCCCAAAAATCCCGTTTTTGGTGTCAAATTCATCCAATTTTCATTTTTGAGCTTCGTTCGGCTCTTTTAAGATCTGTAACACCGAAATAACCAATTTAGACTTAAACGGGCATCAATTCATTAAAATATACACAAGTAATACAAGATTAATATGTATAAAATACGTACATTTAAGCATTTATCATTAGCGCTAAAACCTGATAAAATTGATGCTCATCATAAGGAAAGAACACTTCGCATTCTTAGTACACAAGCACTTATTAAATGTGTAAGGCATGACATTGATGCTAGACCCTGAGTATGCCAATGCCTTTTCTTCACCCATGAAACCAATGTTGCACCGAATGATAAAGCTTCTAAGGCCCTTCTTCTTGTTTGGCATATTCTTTTGCAACACCGCCGAACATAAAGCATATAGAATCACAGATGCACTTTCCTTAGAGTTTTTCTTGTTGGTCAAGAGGTCCATGAGAAACTTTACATAACGAGGCATTTGAGACAACGCCTCCACAAATGGAATTTGATGTGCTACTGCTTGAATAAAGGATAAGGGATTCTTATTTTTGCTCATCATTTTTGGTAATTCTTTAATCTTGAAGGATAAAGGGATTCTTAGCTTGTAAGGTGGTGATGCCACCTCTTTTCCTCTTGTTCTCTCCTCAGCCTCCACGACCTCATCAACATCATCTTCTCACACGGAAACCTACGACAAGTTCCCTTGCTTATATCCCAGCAAGTGCAGGGTTTTGTCAAAGTAATAATCCCGGATGAGCGGGGTCGAATCCACAGGTAGTAACGAGTAAAGACACTTAATTCGATTCTTAGCTATATGAAGTATCAATGATAAGGAGTGTGATAATGATTCAATTCTAAACAATTAAAAGCAACAAGTAAGAGAGCAAAAGTAAGGAGGAGGTAAGGCAATCGATAAAGATGGGGTACTCGGATGATGCTTCACCTAGGGATAATCGCTTCAAGTGCAAGAACTCTCTATTATGCTTCCTAATCAATGCAATGGTGAGTCGTGGAAATCCTTACGTACAAAGTCCCAAATCTAAGGTCAACTATGCCTAACTCTATACATGTCCCGGAGGAGAAATCGAACAATCTCAACACCTCACACTCGCATAGAGTTGCAATGAGCTCTAAGGATTCCAAGTGATAAATGTCTTCCTAGATTTAGACCTAACCCTTTGGTCCAGGCGGAAGGTCCCTAGCCACAATTAAGCCCTAGATACTAAAATCACCTCAATGCTTTCACCCCATTGCACGCAACTAGGCCCCGGCGGAGGTTCATCCCTTAGACCATTCACTCTATTATGGCGCAAAGAACTCGAGCGGAGGTAGAATCTATCACGTCGGAGGAAAGGGGGGCTCCTGTACCTCTCGACTCACCCTCTCAACCCTGTCCAACCTAGCTTTATCTAACAAGAACTCTCAACCCTAGTGTCACTCTAGGGGAAATGTTCATACAATCAAGCATTCAAGGTTGGAACTCACAATAAAGCATCAATTTATTGAAAGCATAATAAAGAAGTTCAATGAAGCGAATACATCCTAGGGGTTCACAATCACGCAAGTACCCAGTAGGGGGTTTAGCTCTCCATGGAGCTAAGTACAATCAAAGAAATCGAGCGTAAAAGCAATGAATCCATAAAGAAACCCCCTCGATGGTGCGTAGTCGATGGTCTTGTGGAAAGTCCTCTACTAGATGCGTCAAAGGATTCCTTAGATTCGGTATACTATGCGCCTCGATCGAGCTCCCCTACCAACCTTCTTCCGAATGGAATAACGATGTCGGAGCCGTAGAACCTCTCCAAAACCTTAGCCAATACCCCTCGAAACCCTAGCCGAAGCCCTCTACTTGAGTTGTGGAAAAGATGAGAAAAAGAATACCAAAATCGGGAAATTTGAATCGACTTTAAATATGGTTGGAATCGGGCAACTCCACGAGCATGGACAGTACATGCGCCCGTGCGGAATTTCCACACCGGTGTGGATAATTTCCACACGCCCGTGTGGATTCTCTGTTTCTCTGATTTTCTGACCGGCTATGAGCGAGTCTTTTCTACGATGATTCTTTGCGAGTGCTGCACTTTCTGATCTTCGACACTGAATAACTTCCCAATTCCATACTTTCATCGGGGAGTAGCATAAGCGGACACACGTTCGCATCGTGAATCACTTGCTTCTTCAATGATATATATGTTGGTAGGGTTCTTGTTCTTGTATGCACTAGGCGGAATGCTCGGGTGTGGTTTGTCTTTGTGCCCCTCAAATGGATGTACTCACTCAAATCACGAGGGAGGTTGGCACATGCTCTAGCATCTCACACCATCCTTTGTCTTGGCGTTTGAACCTTACCAAGATCTCCTCCAAAAATAGGTGCATTATGATCCACATTGGCCTATTTCCTTCATACTTAGCCTCACTGACCCTACTGCGTAAAAAGTAACATAAAAGCACACATATTAATGTAAAAATTGAGAAAAAGTAATGCTCAACATAAGGAATGAGCAGCTTAGCATTCATATTGCACAAGCACTTATCACTACCCTAAACTTCACTATGACTTCTTAAAGTGATCACCTTCACATGTTCCCTCAGTTGGTTTTTGGTGTTATAGGCAAGCTTCCTTGAGAGTCTCTCCGATAATGACTTTACAATTTGCCCACTTGATTCTCTAAATTATGCAATGATGCGGTGTGGTTGCGAAGTGTAGCTTGACCGATTGAAATCTTGTATCAATGATTGAATGAACTTGGTTAAAAGCCTTTTTCTAAATTAGTCATCTGGTTTTCCAACCACGAAAGCTCGAGTTCTCCATATTGGGGGGCTTGTTGTTGTTGTGGTTGGAAACATGGTGAGTGCTCATTGTCTTCGTTGCCCTTGATTACTCCATGAAAGATTCGAGATGGCTCACTCCAGCGGTTATGCGATGTTACTACATGGATTACCTTGATTTCTCATTACATTACCCACAAAGACCACTTGTTCTACTAAGGATGTGCCACCAATAGAAATCGAGTAATCATATGGAGCATATCTTCCCCCACACCCTGTACAACTAGTCATGGCCACCACTTTATTACAAGTTAGGGTGTCTAACTTCTTGATCGATGATTCCATTTGAGTGTTTGTGCAATAAAAGTAATGGCGTCAATCTCATTAAGTCAGGCTACCTTCTTTCTGTCCCTTGTATTCCATGGATAACTGTCCATAGCCATTTCCTTAATGAGATGCATGGCTTCTTGGGGTTTAGCTCCCTATGGTACCTCCTATTGCAGCATCGAGTAACTGCTTCATACTTGGATTCAAACCATTATAAAAAGTTTGAATGATTATCCACTCGGGGAACCCATGCTGAAGACATTTCCACAAGAGCTCTTTGAACCTATCCTTTGTCTCAAAGAGATTCAAATTCAGTTTGCACAAAGGAAGAAATTTTATTCCTGAGGTTCACAAATTTTCCAGGAGGGAAATATTGGGCGATAAAAGGTTCTCCAGTAGTGTCGATGCTCGAGGTAATGAATGTAGCCCTATGCTTTCTTTGTCCCTTTAAGGAAAAGCGGAAATGCCCTCAATTTTTATAGCATTATTCGTAACTCCATTAATCTTAAGCATGTCGTACATTTTTAGAAGTTCTCTATATGATTGTTTTGGATTCTCATCGGCCAAACCATTAAAAAGCTATCATGACTCTTTGTAACATTTGGATGAATGCTAGTTTGAGCTCAAAAACCTGAGCTGTAATTGGTGACCGCACAATGCTAGATTGTGTGCCAAAAACCGCGAGTCTGGCATAATCGGACAGTGTCCTCTGCTGCTCATTCTGTTCTACCATATTTGACCCTTCACCAATCGGACAGTGTCCTCTGCACTTTGCTCGTTACAGTTCTTGTATAAGTTCTTAACCCATTCTAGAAGTGTTCATTCAATTCCGGGATCACCTTCAGACCAATATCGAAGGGTTCCCTCCCGGCATAACCTAGAGCTGTAACCGAAAAAAGAAAAACAAATCTGAATGATGAATTAATAGTGATGTGAATAAGAATCAATGCAAACAGAAATAGGAAAAGTAGAAGAAGGCACAAATAAAAGATAGGAGAGGCAATCAATGATAAATGGGGCACTCGGGACATTTGCCTGACCTAGAACTATTGTTTCAAGTGCAAGGACAATCATTATATTTCCTAACTAATGTCGAGATGAGTCGTGGAGATCCGTAAACACATAGCCCCAAAACTTAAGATTAACCATGACTAACCCTACACTATGCCCGGTGGAGAAATCTCTCGATCTCGACACCTCACAGCATGTCTCAAGTTGCTTTTAGGCTCTAGTGATTCCAAGTGCTAAACTCTATTCCCTAAAATAGATCTAACCCTTTGGTCCAGGCGAAAGACCCCTAGTCACAATTAAGCCCAAAATCCTAAGGATTACATCAACGCTTCACTCATTTGCTTCTGCAACTAAGTTCCAGTACGTAGTTCTTCTCTTAGCACTTCACTTTATTATGACTTCAAAGAACTCTTGGAATATGAAGGTAGGATAAATCATACCCGGAGAGGAAAGGGGCGTTTCACTATCTCTCGACTCACCCTCTCAACCATCTCCAATCTAGCATTGTCTAACCCTCATGGTGTGTTACTCATCCACAAGGATTACCAAAATGAATTCTCAACCTATTATCACTCTAGGAAATCAGCTCAACAAGCATCCAAAGGTTGGAACTCAATTAAATACATCAATTAAAGAATCATAATAGAAAGGTCAAAGAAATAATATCATCCTAGGGTTTACAAGCCCAGAGTACCAACTGGGGTTTAGCTCTCCACAGAGCAAAATACAATCAATAATGAAATCAAAAGTAAAAAATATCCAATCCATGAATAAAACCCAATTGGTGTTTGTGTCGATGGTCTTGATGGATTGGTAGCGTCTTCTCAAGGTCCCCTTACCAAGCCTAGGGGCACATCTCACCAGTTGGTACTAGCAGCTTACTTATAACCTTTCTCTTCAAAGGAAACACGATGTCTAAAGCTGTAAAACTCTCCAAAGGTGAGAAAAGATAGGCCAAATGATGGAAAAGAAGGATCCTAAATAGGGCTAAAATCGCAACTTAAATAAGGCGAATCGGGCATCCACCGGCGTGTGGAATATCCGAACTCTGTGTGAATAGTAACTACTACGAGTGCTTACTACAGCGATTTGCTGTAGTAACTTTGCTATAGTAGTCCACCAAAAATACCCAGAATGCGCACTTTTCATCGATGCAACATAGCGACCACCACGTCTATTAATAAGTGCTTGAGTAGACATATTTTTATATATGTTTTTCATGCATTGAGCATCATTTTTACCATGGTTTATGTCTCATATTGTGTATTTTGGTGTTCTTTTTAAGCATATAGGTTGTGAATGCCTTGAAGGTAAAAAGGAAGTAAAGATAGGGCTATAAAAACACAATGTTGGGGTTCTTATTCAATTCAACAACCAAGACACAAGAGGAGTTTCATAAGCGTGGAGATGTGTGCCAACTTCCAAGAAGATTCAAGTCGATTCACTAGTTGGGAAGAGGCACAAAAGGCGACCACATCTTCATGTTCCTTCTCTTTGTGAAAGTGCGAAAGACTCTCTCAAAAGATAAATCGATGAAGAAATGTTTTATAGCCTACCACATGGACGTGTGCACGGATATGTGGCCTCAGAGAGAAGTGATTTTGGACCGCGTTTTTATAGCAAAAGCAACTGCGATCCAAGTTTCTTGTAGCGGTAGTATATTAAAATTCATGTTCAGGGTGAAAATTCCTCCGACCACATGCGGCCCGTGGAAAAATCCACATGG
>NW_024087003.1:0-12796 GCF_009730915.1 Dioscorea cayenensis subsp. rotundata | reverse complement strand
CCCATGATGAGGAACCAGAAACTACAAGATCAGCCAACTCAGGCAGAAGTAATTATTATTGTCAAAATTTCATTAGAATCAAGCAAAAGAGTACAAAAATATTTCCATAAAGTTATGAAATTATAAAACCTTCTCAAACATTAGAAAAGCAACAGCCAGGATCATGCAGAAACCAATTTAAAATCTTTAATATTGCAATCAAAAGAAGACTAAGCTGGAATGATCTGAGATATACTAAAATGAGAGAAAAACGCAAAATAAACAAGATACAAACAGGACATAGAATAGATCAGAAGACAAACAAAAATGAAACTCATCAAAAAGGGAAAATTCTCAGAAATCACAAGATAAATCAAAGAAACAAAATAAAGGAGGAAAAGATTGAAAAGAAAACCTAGCGAGACGGCAATCGAAAAAGGCTCAAATGGAGATCAGTTGAGCAGCGACAGAGATTGTTGGGGAGGAGCCAGGGTTTTGCATAGAGCTTTTCTTTTCATATACACCCTCAAAAAATATTATAATTATATCTAATTTCCTAAATTCTGAGACTTACATATAGATCCCTCCCTAATTCAATATACTCAAAAAGTTCCTTTTGAATTGTTTAATACCCTAAACATTTTTTTATATTTTAAAAATTTTTATTTTTAAATCTTTTTATATTTTTTAATTTAGTTCATTTTTTTAAAGAAATTATTTTTCCCTTTGTTTCTCTAAGTCTCTTTACCCTCTTGCTTGAGCTTTGCATGCTAAAAATAAATCTTATTTTTTAATTTTTATGAGAGAGTTTACTTATTACCCCGTGAAAATAGTGAAATTATTTGCCATTATTTCACATTGTAATTTGGGATAAAATAACTTTTTACGAATTTGTTCATATAAAATAATTTTTTATAATGTATATAATTAGATATTAGAATATATAATTGCTTTTAATATATAAATAATGGTTTTTATTAAAATTAGAAGGATATGTAATTGATGTTAGCAAAAAAAAAATGGAGTTTTATATTAAAAATAAAAGGCACTATATATTACAAAATATTTTATCAAAAGAGGTGAAAGCATTATTTTATGCAACACTTTTTATTTGCCTCATGTGCCTGTGATTGAAGGAGAACTTAAAACTTTTACAAAAATTTTTAAATAATTTTTAGTTATAATAGTAAGTGAACAACAAATGTTCATGGTATACAAATAAATATTTTTTTAGGATATATATATATATAGTGAATATGTTTTTTTTTTAAATTTAGAGTGTTCGCAGAGAATGAAAAGAATGAGAAAGAAAATAGAAGAAAATATTTACCGAGGGTTGTACTTGGTTGTTTGGTTAATTTAAAAAAAAAAATCTCTATCTGAGATGGAGCACTATTGCCACAATGATCGGACAATTTTGATGAAAGTATTGTATATTCTATTTTGTACCATGCAACTATTTATCATACTATATATCTCTCTTACTATTATTTATTGGAATGTTGCATGAACAATTGAGACACGGACGCCCATAGAAAAGAATTCCACGTAAGTTCGTAGAAGAATGGGCATCGTATACATATTTTATATATATATATATATATATGGGTATGCAAGTATAAAAGAATATTTTTTATAATAAAATTTTATTATAAAAATTCTATTTATAACATGGTGTATACATTAAAAATTGGTATGTTTAGGGTTTAGGGGCTGAAGGGGAATTTTTAAAAAGGCGTACACCTCATTTAGTTTTATTGAGGGTTCAATCATAATTAATAGAGGATATAAAAGCGAAAATATTTTTTTAATATGATAAGGATGTATTCTTAAATATGCTTCAGCGGGGGGCTTTAAGATAATTTTGCAATTTTGATTTTAGATGAAATTTTAATTTGATATTATATAAAATGGTTTCCAAAACCCTAGAGTTCTGGGAAGACATCCACTGCGATGGACAGGGCTTCATCGATGCTTTTTGGGGGCATTCACTTCGATCGGAAGCGATTCGCAAGCGATATTGAGAGATTCAAGGTACTCTTCTCTTTCTTTTTCGATTTTTTTTTTTTGGTTTTTTAAGTATTTTTCTGAATATTTTTTCTTGTTCAGGAGAAAGAGGCGGAGCAAGATATCCAAATTGAAACCGAATCACAACCAATTGAATCTGCAGGAATTGAGAATGGGAGGAAGAAGAAGAGAAAAGCTAAAACTTTTGGTAATTTTTGCTGGTTAATATGTTGTAATTATCAAAAATTTGTTTCTTTTTTGGTTCTTTGTTAGATATGTTTATTAGTTTCTTATTGTTGTTGTTTTTCATCAGAGGCTGTGGAGAGCTTCAGTGTTTTCAAGGCCTCAGAACCAGTGCATATTGTGGAAGTTGATTTTTCAAAGCAGAAGAAAGAAGTGGAAAAGCAGATTGAGGTTGTTGCCCTTTTTTATGTATATATTCTCCTTTTTTTTTGTTCTCATCAAGGGTTTTTTTGCTTTGGTTTTTGATAATTTTTTCTTGATGATTTCAGCAAGCTGCTCTTCTGCGAAAGAAGCATGGAATTCATATTTCTGGGCATAATGTTCCAGCTCCACTTCAGAGTTTTGAAGAACTGAGTTTCAGGTCTTTCCATTAATGATATGAACTGCTTTTTCCTTAAAAATGTGGTTTTGCCATCATTGTCTTCTTATACTTGAAGCATGTTGTGGTTTCTCTTTGGTGTCTCCTTTACTTGTGACTCAAAATTTTTGTTAATCATGTGGCAGGTATGGCTGTAAACCATTCTTGTTGCGTAATTTATCAGAACTAGGGTTTAAAGAACCTACACCGATCCAAAGACAGGCTATTCCAATACTACTTTCAGTATGTGTCTTGACATTGATTTGTTTGTACATTTTTGTTATGAAGGTTTTATTTTAGAAATTTCTTTTTGTTGTTTTGAACTTGGGTATGGAGGGAAGGGAGTGCTTTGCTTGTGCACCAACAGGCTCTGGCAAGACATTGGCTTTTCTATGCCCAATTCTGATGAAGATTAAGGTAGAATTGATGTTTTATCCCCTCTTCAAGAATTTTCCTAGTCATTTTTATGATTGATTCTTTCCCTATGATTAGCCAGGATCTGGAGATGGCATAAAAGCTGTTGTCATGTGCCCAACGAGAGAATTAGCTGCACAAACTACTAGAGAGTGCAAAAAACTCACTAAAGGAAGAAAATTTTATGTTAAATTGATGACCAAGGAACTTGCAAGGACTGGTGATTTTAAGAAAATGCCTTGTACTATTCTTGTTTCAACTCCGCTTCGTCTAGATTTTGCTATGCGCAAAAGAAAGCTTGACCTAACTAGGTATGTACTCAAGGTCTATATCTTAACAGGGTTTTAGGCTCTAGAAATCATGTGTTTTTTTTTTCTAAATTCAAAAGAACTTTTGAAACTCTGGCTTTTTGTCTCTTGCTTACATGTAAGCTGGACTTATAGTCAGCTTGTTTCTGTCAATAGTTTTGAAATTGTTTTTCATGACATATGGTCATTATTTTGCATTTGTTCAAATATAATCTGTCAGTGTCCTGAGTAGTTATTTTTGCATTGCCCATGTTTTCATATCATTGCCGGTATTTTCTTAATTATTTAATTTTGGTAAAAATTAAAATATCAGTATTATCAATTTAGGCAACATGGTCTGACAGGTATGAAAATTTTTACTTGGAAACTATGGCTTCGTGAGATTTTTGATGGTTCTACTGGGAATGAAGATGACAGATGAAGGGCTAGAGATGTGTGGGCATGTAAAAAAGAGCATGAACATGCAATTTGAAGGGTTGGACCACTGCATATAATATAACTTTGAGCCTCCAGTCCAACATGCAGATTCCAGTTCTAATTACCTTTGAGGCTTTGCCTGTACATGGGGACATTTTCACGAGCATAATTTAGCAAGGGTATACAAGTTAGTCTTGTGGTTGTAATCATTAGAAGCAAGGTAGTCAAATCGAGATTCGAATCGTGAATCGAAATTCTAAATTTGTGAATCGAGTATCGTGAATCGAATCGAATCGTAAGATTCGGTTCAACATTTCAAAGTCATATATATATATATATATATAACATGATTATATAAAAAATAAAAAAATAAAAATTCTAAGTCATGAATTAAATATAAACTAGTTTGGAAGACATTTTCTTAGTTTGAGATCCTGTTTTGAGCTTAGAAGACATTTTCAAGTATTAAGCAAACCTATATATATTTAAAAAAAACATTAGTTATTTCAAAAATAGTTCAGATTTAAAAATTAATAGAATAATCACAAAAAGATTAAATTATGTTAAAGAAGATTTCTTTCCATAACAAGAGTTTTAAGATAACAAATTAATTTGATATTAAAATTAAAAAAAAGCATTATCTTTTAATTAATCTTTGAATTTGTTTTGGATTTTGTAACATTTTTCCTTTTTAGTCTTTTGTATTTTGACTCCTCTAAAGCTTCATAACTCTTTATAATCAAGTTATATTATTACCGAAAAATATTGATTGAGTCCTTGAGAGTTTGACTGTTTTGATTGTATAATCTTTATGTGAAGAAATGAATTTGAAGGAGCTATTTCAACCTTTTCGTGATCTTTTACATCTGTTTCTGGCTCAAGTTTGGATTCTAATGAATTTGGTGCCCCAGATTTCAAAGCAACCTAGACCCCTAAGATGTGCACATCCTTGTCTGGTTGGTCCGGAATCTGACAAGACTAGGTCTATGTGAAAGTTTGGAACACCTTCTCAATAGCCACATCTTTGATGGATAGGACTACCATTGGGCTTTTATTGGCTAGGGTCTTTTCTAATAAGTTTAAATGCAAAATATATGCTATCCTGTTGACATTGATTATATTTCTATAGATGGATAATGAGGGTGATATTTGTACAGGGTGGAATACCTCGTCTTGGATGAATCTGATAAGCTATTTGAGCTTGGTTTCGTAGAGCAAATTGATTCCGTCGTTAAAGCTTGTTCAAATCCTTCTATAATCCGTTCTTTGTTCAGTGCTACCTTGCCTGACTCTGTTGAAGAACTTGCACGGTCAATAATGCATGATGCAGTCAGAGTCATAGTGGGCCGAAAGTGAGTTATTTCATTAAAATTTATTCTATCATCAAATTCTGTACTGCAAGTTACTCATAAATATTGTTGAATGTGGGTAGGAATTCCGCTTCAGAATTGATAAAGCAAAAGCTGATTTTTGCTGGAAGTGAAGAAGGAAAGCTTCTTGCTTTACGGCAAAGCTTTGCACAGGTGTGCTAACTATTTAATTTTACAAATACTTTTGACTAGTTATTCTGACTAGAAAAGAAAATTAATATAAATTTGACAAAACACACACACACACACACACACACACACACAACATATCTAGCTCAAAGCTGTAAATTTGGGGTTGTTTGTTGAACTCATCAGCTTGTTGTTTCGAACTCTTGTAACAATACCACTTTTTGATGATATTTGCTTTGTGTGTGTTGATTTTGTAAATTCCAGTTATCTGCTAACATCATAAATGCTCAATATTAGTTGTGCTATGTTTTATAGATAAGATCATTGGCCGCCAATTTTGATTGTTGACAGTTATGTTTTCAGCTGACTGCAACTATGTTTTTCTGAACTTGTGTTAATTTTGTATATTCTATTGTGTTTTAATGAGTCCCTGACCTCCATTAGATTAAAAGCACTCGCATCATCAATTGTCTAGTTTGTCCCTGGTAAAATTTTGAAATATATATATATATATATATATATCACCTGTGTATGTCCTTTATTATTTTCTTCATTCCTTCATCTTTGTGGTACTTACAAATTCCTTATGTTCCTTTATTCTAGAGTCTTAATCCTCCTGTACTAGTGTTTGTTCAAAGCAAAGAAAGAGCAAAAGAACTCTATAAAGAGCTGGCATTTGATGATATAAAAGCTGATGTAATTCATGCTGATCTTTCGCAAGAGCAGGTGAACTATATACCATTGCTTTTCTGTATATGATATTTCTCTTTTTGATCATAGCCTTTTGACTCGAACAAGCACTCCAACTTCACATTTGCATCATATTTTGGGCCAACTCTTTAAATGAGAACCATTATTTTGACATCGAGTTTTCTCTTCTTTCCTAATAAGAATCTTGGTTTTTCTTTTTTCTTCGTTTCCTTCTCCTTCAGCGGGAAAATGCTGTTGATAACTTCAGAGCAGGCAAGACTTGGGTTCTGATAGCAACCGATGTCATTTCCCGGGGTATGGATTTTAAAGGCGTGAACTGTGTGATGAACTACGATTTCCCCGAATCTGCTGCTGCATACATTCATCGGATAGGTACAAAAACTCATACCTTACTCCTAAACTCTTCAATACATCAATTCTTTTCACTCATAAGCTCAATCTTAGAAGCTGATACATCAAGCTCCTCATCCCTTTTGATTCATATTATGACAAGTTCAAAGATATCTGACAAACAAACCTCTCTCCGGCAAAACCTATTAAAGTTTTGAAGCATAGAAAAAATTTCATCGACCTACAAGCCAATGTTTTACTGACAATTCACATTATTGTACCCTTTACCACAGGCCGGTCAGGAAGAGCAGGGAGACATGGTGAAGCTATAACATTATACACTGAAGAAGATAAACCATTTCTAAGAAACATAGCAAATGTTATGGTGGCTTCAGGCTGTGAGGTTCCATCTTGGATACTCTCACTGCCAAAACTTCGACGGAAAAAGCATAGGCCCCAAAGGGATTCGATATCAACCGCACCCGATGATAATGAAGAATAGAAGTTAAGACTTTGTTTGCTTTCCTCTTGACTCAAGTCATTTAAAGAAAGAATTAACATCAAACACTTTGGTGACCTTTTTTTTGTGTGTACTTTACTATAAATTAACGTTTTAGTATTGAAAGACTCTATTCTTGTTATCAGTAACTATTATAAACTTTTTGAACAATAAATAGATTGATCTATTTGAATCACAGATTCACATGTTCTCTGGGTTGGTTTATAGAATTTCATGTGTTTGCTTGTATCATTTTTTTATTTTTATTTTTGACGAATCGGCGTCAAGTGCAGTGTATTTAAAAAAAATTAGGGATGTGCATAGGTCTGGAGCATAATTGTAAGCTCAACAACATTTTATAGCTTCATTGTGCATGAGTTAAGGTTTGATCTTAGCTGCTCATAAGAGCAAATATCTTACTTAAAATAAGATATTCGGTATCTATTGATCAAGAGATTATTGGCTGTTTGTATCATTTGATGCAAAGGGCAATAAATGAGAGTACTCCGGAAATATATATATATATATATATATATATATTCGATATCTTACTTACAGTAATCCGGAAAAATATTTGCATGCGTTATAAAAATGGATAATTGTTGTATCTTACTTAAAAATTACATTTGTTTGTAAATGTTTTATGAAATAGTTATGTTTACTTGCATATTTTATATACAGGTTCATTACTGATTGTTTTGGTCCGGAGAAAATACGAAAATGCAAAAAATGAAATAATACTTTATGATAAAGACTAGAGTTTCCAACTAGAATTTTTTATTTCATATAAATAATAATTATTATTTTCTATGTTGAAGTTATTGATCTTTTAAAGGTAATTTTTTAAAATTATAAAAAAATTAATTTTAATGTAGAACTTTAAAAATTAATATTACAAAATTAAATATGTTTTCTGACTATAATATGGCTATAAAAACCATATGAGATACCCATATTACCATTTTGTCTATTGGTATCAAGTTCTCTGTATAATATGTTCGCCCATTAAAGTGGCGGGTTTAAATCCCAGCTAAGGCAAGTGAAAAGTGCTGGTGTTGTAGAGCCTAACTTCTCAAATTTGCTAGTCTATGACACATGACTTGTTCACATTTAAAAAATGATTTTGTGTTTTTAATTTTAACTAGTAAAAGTGTATTATAACCACAACATTTCTATATAAAATCATAATTCATTATACCAAAACCATTGAATGTATACCAATGTTCTGAAACCTGATTCAGGGTTGCAACTCGAAAAGGCTCCTGGGTTGCAAATTAATGGTCAAATTAGGGTTGAAATGAGGGATGACCTAGTCATGAATATAATATATACTCTTATAAATTTAATTGTATATAAATGTACAATATGTATTACAAATGACCAAAAATTTGAAAAAAAATAAAAATAATACAACAGTTCAAGGAATAAATAGCCTTTCTTATAATTTATAAATATCAATTTAATATTTTAAATAAAATCCAACAATGATAATCTCATATCTTTAAAATACAAATTAAAATAAAACAGAGCATTAAAGAATAAAAAAATGTATTTTATACATAACTCCTCGAGTTAATCCGATTCAAATGGAATTGTTGTTGCCTAAATACAACAGTGAATTTATAGGGGACCTCAAATTTGTAGAATTTCGAACTTCGACTTGGAGATCGAACAAAAGGAGTTGGAGTCTCTTCCTTCTTCATATGCCAAGACCTGTAGCAGTGTGGGAAGTGTTCCCCACAAACACTCCGATGGCTAAGTCAGTAGAGAAAAACACTTGTCTTCCTTTGCTCCCCTCTTCTTCCAAAAGTCCCCCTCTCACTTAAATGAGGGAGGCTATTTATAGATGTATACACAGTTATGTAAGTACTTTACGTGTTCGAGATCGTGGGTGCAAAGGGAGATTGTGGGTGTAATGTGAGTAGTGGGTGTGATGTGAGTAGTGGGTGTGATGTGAGATAGTGGAGTGCTACGTGGATTTGAATTAGTCCACATCAGTTGCTCCCTCACTTCTATCTTTAGGTTAGAACCTTAAAGATGGAAGTAGGTGCTTATCTCGCTTAAAAGCTCTCTCTTAAACCGATAATAATATTTGAACTTATCTACGATAAGATACAACTAATTTAAATTTAAATTTATCCACATCTAGATAATACGATTGGATAAAAGCTCAAATATATTTGAATTTATCTTTATTGTTAGATAAAGATTTATCTCTTGAGTTCAACTCAAACTTGAACCCTTACCTTTCGATCTCTATATAAGGAAGTCTCCACCCTTATTTTAGAATCACTGACCTCTATCGGGTTAAAGACTTTTGGCATCGCAGCTGAGTTAAAGTATTTTCGGCATTCTTCCCGTGACCATCGAAGGTTCACTGACCGCTTTGTCTCTCTCAAGTTCAAGGTATTATTAAATTAATTAATTAATTAATTAATTAATTAATTGCCTTTTAACTTTCACCAACCCACAGCACTAAAGGATAAGTAATTAATTAATAATATATATATATATATATTAATTAACGACCTTACTTGAACAGGATCTGTTCTATAGGATCGTACAATCCTACATCCAAAGGTGCTAACCTTGTCGATTCTGAAGTTGTTAAGGCTTCCTCCAAGGGTTCTGACCCTAATCCTGATGCTCCCCAAGGTTTGAACCTTGATGTTTTCAAGGGTTCTAACCTTGACACTTGCAAGGGTTCTAACCCTCCAAATAAAGGCAATAATGACGCTCAAAGGGTTCTAACCCCTTTACTATCATCTCGCAAACCTTGTGGTTTCGGTCGTGAAAGAAGGGAACTCGCGTCTCGAGTCACTTTTTTAGGCATGTCAATCTCACTTTTCCACCCATGGAACCACCTCAGGCAATTCATCGAGTATATAAAGATCATGCTGATCTTAGGAGTACTCTGAAAGGGGAACCTTTTAGGTTCTATCCTGGTTTAGTTGATACAGATAGTATTACTCGACCTGGTGTGGCTTCTAGGTTGATATATTCTTCCGTTCTTCCACGAGATGAGGAATGCTATTTTGCCGATATGCTGGAGAATATAGATGTTGCTGAACGTCTTTTGGTTGAGGTAATTATCTCTTTTGTTTTACCTTTTCCCTACGTATAACTTAAATTTGACGTCTTTTTCTTTATTGAGAATAGGTTGCTCAACGTTCTTCTTTGGCGTTTGGGTTGATGAGGTCCTTGAATCAACGCGTAGAAGATTCCAATATTCATCAGAAGAAGTTGCAGTTGACTGTTGAGGACCTTCGAAAACACAACAAGGAGATTACCACCCACCTTCAAACTTCAGAAGCGGAACTTGCTAGCTTGAGAGGGTATGCATCCAAATGTTCCACCTTGAATGATGAGAACAAGAGACTCGGAGATAAGGTTTCATCTTTATGTTCGACTATCACTTCTCTTGAGAAAGATTTAGCTTCTGAACGACAAGCTACTCAGCGTTGAAGGATGAGATATCTTCTCTTTGTCGCGCTCGACCGAGCGACAATCTATCCGTGCTACTACCGTCCGAGAATATCGTGAGTCTTTAAATTGTTATCAAAGGAAATGTGCAATGGTGTTACCTTCAAAGAAGACCGGCTTTTTATCTTGCTCGAGAGCTTCTGAGAAGGAACATGGCAGTGCTTACTCCCGAGTTAGTCTTTTCAAAGACTAGTTCCATTGTTGAGCCTTTACCTTGGAGGGAGCTTTGATCCCACTCGAGGAGGATGTTACTATCTCTTTAAACTCCGGCCTTCACGATGACTTAGACGATCTTATTGGCCCTTGGGAGTTTTTGGAAAAATGGTGTCTCCTCCCGGAAGTCATGATGATGAGATCTCGACTTTTGGGGCTTTGGATGAGGAGCAGGTTTTTGATGAGATGCCTTCCCCTGAGCCACCTGTACATCCTGCTCCATGATAATATTTTTTCTTTTGTAATGATTATTTATAGTTTCCTTATTTAGGACTTAGTGATGACGTGTGAACTTTCAATAAAAGTGATTATTTATAGTTTTCTTTCATAATATTTTGTCATTACTTCAACTAACTCTTGCTCAATATCATATGTGTGTAAAATATTTGTTATCGACTTCCTTTTCCAAGAATATATTGACCTTTCTTGCTCATCTCTTCCCATATAAAAGATCACGCTCTTAAGATGTGTGCTTTCATTTCCCGTAGGATGAAAGTTTAAGGTGCGAACCGTTCATCTCTTCCTTTATAGAAGATCAGGTTCTTAAGATGTATACTTTCATTCCCCCGTAGAATGAAAGTTTAAGGTGTGAACTGCTCATTTCTTCCTTTTTAGAAGATCAGCTCTTAAGATGCGTGCTTTCATTCCCCGTAGAATGAAAAGTTTAAAGGTGCGAACTGCTCATCTCTTCCTTTATAGAAGATCGGGGTTCTTAAGATGTATACTTTCATTCCCCCGTAGAATGAAAAGTTTAAGGTGTGAACCGCTCATCTCTTCCTTTATAGAAGATCGGCTCTTAAGATGCGTGCTTTCATTCTCCCGTAGAATGAAAGTTTAAGGTGCGAACTGCTCATCTCTTCCTTTATAGAAGATCGTGTTCTTAAGATGTATACTTTCATTCCCCCGTAGAATGAAAGTTTAAGGTGCGAACCGTTCATCTCTTCCTTTATAGAAGATCAGGTTCTTAAGGTGTGTACTTTCATTCCCCCGTAAAATGAAAATTTGAGGTGCGAACCGTTCATCTCTTCCTTTATAGAAGATCAGGTTCTTAAGATGTGTATTCTCATTGCTAAGGATTTGACGTGAGACAATGTCACTCTTGTTCTTGAAAGTCCGTTAGCATGAAAAATTAAACACACGATAATTACGTGGAAAAACCCCAATGAAGGGGAAAACTACACGGGACCGTAACTACGGTGCCATTTATTTTATTGATTTATAATATACAATTTACCCATGATCGTACATGCTCCGAAAATAGAGCTTCAAATGATTGGTGTTCCAAGTCTTTTTGAATCTTCTTTCCTTCCAAGGATTCTAGCTTGCATGTTGTCGGTCCAATCATTCTTCTTACTCGATAAGGTCCTTCCCAATTTGGGTAGACTTCCCTTCTTCTATAAGAGCATTAGTGATGGACGTCTCAACACGAGATCACCTTCAACAATAGGTCGTTCTTTCACCTTTCGAGTTGTAGTGAGCTACCCTTTGTTGAAGGTACGCTAAACGATATCGCCTTTTGATCTCTCTCATCTAGAAGGTCTCAAATTATTTCTAAGTGCTCCGAAGTTACCTTCTTCATGAAATTCAACCATTCTTGGAGAAGATGCCCCGATTTCTCACGGGATTACAAGCTTACATTCCGTAAGTAAGGTCGAAAGGTGTTTCTCCGTTGAGACCTACTTGTTGTCCTATACGCCCAAAGGATTTGATGGGAGCTCTTCGTCCATGCTCCTTTTGCCTTATCTAAAACGCATTTTTAGACCTTCCAAGATAGTTCGATTGCTTCTTCCTTTCATCGTTAGCTTGGGGTATGCCACGAAAGCAAAGCTAAAATTTGGATATGGAGCCTTTCACAAAAAGTCTTTAAATAGAGTCATGCAATCAGCTAGCTCCTCGATCTGCGATTAATATTCGAAGTCGCTAAATCGAGATGATGTCTTTCCAAACCATACTTTCTATCTTTTACTTGGTTATTGTTGCCAATGGTTACTCGTCTACCCATTTGGTAATAATCGATTGCCACCGATAAGAATTTTCTTCCTCCGGTTGCTTGGGGAAAAGGTCCCAAGAGATCTAATCCCTATTGTAGCAAAATGGGGTTGGTTCGATATCACTTACGAACATTGAGGGTATGAGCTTTTTGGATAGGTGCAAACCTTTGGCACTTTGTCACACCTTCTTTACCTTCTTTGAAGCATCATCTCTCGTAGGCCAATAAAAATCCTGCACATAAAGACTTTTGGGCGCTAAGGCTTTCGCACCCATATGTTGTCCCACATATCCCTTCATGGACCCTCGCTAGCATATTCCAGCATCTTGTTTATGGAGACACCTC
>NW_024087002.1:0-21340 GCF_009730915.1 Dioscorea cayenensis subsp. rotundata | reverse complement strand
TTTCAGTTACGTATTGCTGTTTTTCCGACACTTGGTGCTTGTGTTCATATGGATTGCATGCCTTATAGCACTATTTATTGACCTTTTATGCGATGTTGACGGTCCCTTTCCTCGTCGTCGATCCAACCTTGGTAACGATCAGAACCGGCATTTACACGGTCGTGTCCTCGTTGAATTTTGATTTGCTCTCTTGTTTGAAAAATGAACACAATGTCCTTGCACGCTTGTGTCCAACCTTGGGTTCCACACTTTGATGCATTTAGTTTCATGTTTTGTTGTAGATCATGCTGAAGAAAAATATTGCTGATGGACCCCACAAGTGCCTAGGGTTGATGTGTCATCCTCGTGGGAATATCGTCTGACACATCATGCTCAACCTCATGTTGAGCGATATGCCCGCCTCTTGTCGCGCTGTTTTGTGAGTCATAGAGATAGATTGGGAGGTCCCGCAAGAGACTCGGGCTTGAGAGCTCAGGTGCAAAGAATTACTAAGTGTCAGTATGAGGCATGAGTCAAATTATCGACAACACTATGAGCAACTAGCGCCGAGGTATTGTCAACTTTTGAGTTGTCAAGGGGCACGCATTGCATTTCACCATGCAAATTATATTTAGTTCCGTGTTTTCACAGATTGCAACAAGATAAGCTCTTACCAAGTTTGCTATCCATCTAGGGCTCCCAGACGATGGCCGAGGTCACGCACACCCTCTACTTAGGATGCCTCTTGCTTACTTCCCTGACAGTGGTGGGAGCCCCTTTTTCGATGCTCCGGCGACTTCGCTGGAGTTCCACTCCCACCTATGATCCCCATCGCATTACGCTACCGTGCTCGCCTCCCCACACGCAGTACTACATTCATGCTCACCACACTTTTTAATAGGGCGCAGACAATATGGGGCTGTTAGTTTGAGAGACTTCAATCTTTTACCGAGCATTGTTGATGGTTTTCATCTACATTTAGGATACTGAGGTTGCCGTGTCCATCTCCCATCGGGGACATCCCCACGCAGGGGTGCATTCTTCGCTGGTCCTTATATCACTCTGGCTAGTTCGGCCACTGCAGCATTCTGCTGTGGGACCCACAGGATGCTGTGGTTGGTCTCAGGTGCCTATGAGCCTAGAGACACTCGCTTGATGAGATTGGTTCATAGGGTCAACACTCACTGGGATTGAGTACGGTATCACTTTGGTCAAGATTGCCATGTTGACGTATGCTACCGCCTACTTCTACATCCGCCTCGAACCAACTCCCTCGCCACATCTTCTCCGGCCGTGTTCATAGCAAACCACCGCCTCCTCCGCCCGATTGCTCATCTCGCCGAGTTCCAATGGCTTTAGTGGCATGTGGTGTGCATTGTCGAGCATCCTGGACATCTCGAGTATCACCGCAGCTAGTTTCCTTACGCACCCCACTCGGCATGTTGGTGTTGACACCGCTAACTTGGGTGTCAGCTTTTGATGCTCCTCGGCCATTCCTCCGCAGACTATTTCCGGTGATTCTACTAATGCAGAGCGATGCATTATGATTTAGTGATCCCTTTATATCCTTTTTATTTTTGTTGTCTTTTTCCCCTTTTATAGTTTGGGTGGTATCACATACGAAGGAATGCTCCCTTTTGTACTATCATTTTGGTTTGTTTACCATTCCAGTTGCTGCTCATCTATTCTATTACCGATGGTTGCTTTCCCTTGTGTCCCAATCAAGAGTTGTGTGGTTGTTGAGTTGTAACACGTGAGAGCAGCACCATCACCTCAGTGGTTTGTTTTGGGAGATGTGCCATATGACCACGACACATCCCAACTCTCAATCTGTAAGGGCCGCTTACCTTCCTCCTTGCATTTCTCCTCATTTCATTACATGATTTAATTACATTGAGGACAATGTAACTTTAAAATGTGGGGGAGGGTTGCATGCTTGTGTGAGTGATGAGTGTTTTGTTTATAATGATCTATGATTAATCAGCGGGTGATGTTTAAACATAGGTGGACAAGCGTGTGATAGTAACCATTGTAGTGAAATTATGACTTACTTTCGCCTCAACCCAAAAACTCTTGTCATCTTACCCCACTCTGTGGTTCAACATTTCTTTGAAGGTTAAAAATGTTGAAAGTCGGATTCCTTATTGGGAAATGCCCCACCAATAAGTTTGTAAAGATTAGCTATGTAAAGAGATGATGGAAAGAGCTATCGCCTTTAGATGAGTGAAAGCCGCTTTTTGAGTAGTCAAATTTTTGGCCATCACAAATGTACATTTGACGACCTACTGGGGAAAAAGGCTATCTCTAGGGTGTTTGAAACTACCACCATTGCATTTTATGCCTTTGTAAATAATGTTTGACTATGGGAACACAAGTAGGGTTTTATACACACACGCATTTCGTGTTTTGGGAGTAGGAGTATTGTCGCTTTTGTACTTTTTCATGTCTTTACAAGCACCCATGCCTCCTCTTTGTCTAAACTTTATCACCTCCGCCCTCTAAGATCGGAAACATTGCACCCATTGCATTTGTTATTGAATTTTTGATGGTTGCTCAAGGACAAGCAACAACTCAAGTGTGGGGGTATTTGATGAGTTCACTTTGTATATATGATTGCATACCCAAATTTCATTACTTTTCTTTTTCTTTAAGTGTACTTTTTATACATGAGCAAAGGTTATTATGGTTATTTTTGTCATATGTCGTAATCTATGGGCTCAAGACATTTTGGAGCAAATTTAGGATGAAAGTACCCAAAGTACCCAAGTGTTCAAGTCCAACACTCAGGACACACTTATGTCATACTTCCCAAATGTTCTGAGCCATTTGTGATCTCATAGTGATTTTTGGTGTCAAGGATATTTGCAAGATTAGTAACGGTCGTAGACACACCATGTCAATGCTCCCAAATAACCCTGTGCCATTGAGAACTCATTGGAGAATTGTTGACACGAGCTGGATGCCCATGACACGATTGTGTCCTTGCTCCCAAACTTCTCAGTCTGAGACACTCCTTGTCACTTTTTTGCTCTCAGCATGATACAGTCCAAGGCACAATGCGCATGCGATCGCGGTCGAGCGTGAATGGTGCCCTCTTTTAACCCCAGCTTTCAGGGTTTTTCATGATCATCTTTGTTCGGGATCATCTTTTGTCCACCGAGGACTTTGATGAGGGATGAAGATCGAGCTTATCCACACATTCTAAGGCATAAAAAGAATAAGTTGGAGGCACAAGAGAAGTTGTGTTAGGAACAAGAAGCTCGATCAAAGGAGGCATATCTAAGAGTGAAGGGAGTCATGTCTTCTCTCTAGATCTAGTCTTTGCTCCTCCATGTTGTACCCACCCATGAGGAGCTAATCGCCACTGTGCCCCGGGTGGGATCTTTGTACTTTGGATACTATTAACACCTTTACTCTTTAATTCTACAGAGTTCTTTTGGTTCTTGTGTTTAATCGTGTGTTGGTATCACTTGATGTATTTGATTTTGCATGCTGTTTTAGTAAAAACTTAATGTTTTGATTGCCATAGTTGTGATTGCCTTGTGTGTTGCAAAAACTTGATGTGCATGAGACCATAGTTACCCTAGTAAAACTTGGTGCAATTGAGAACCATAGATGCCACATTGCTTCTACAGTCACATTAGAACCCTAGGAATGTACCGGTAGGACCTAAGAATAGATGAGCATCCCTTCAGTACAAGGTGAACATCCCGGGGCATTATTCCCATTTGTTGTTAGTTAATCTAATCGCCTTTACTACCATCTTTCCTTTTTCTTATCTTCCATCTAATTGTATTATCTTTGTTCTCAACTCCATTATCATCTTGATTGCCACTAGAGATCGCGTTAAGTTAGTATTTGTAGTCCATTCCCTATGGTTCTGACAATCCTACCCTCATGTTGTATCACTATATTACTTGTAGTGCACTCTATACTTATGGAGAACAAATCACTTCTCCTGAGCTGGAGCACTTGGAATTTGCCATCCCCGAGCATCAAGTCCGTTTTGATCGACTATCATAGCTCAAGTTTGGTCAGACGCAGTTCCTAGACTTGAGCACACTTATAGAGATTCAATTAGCGCAGGTTACTATCTATTCGAGAGCCGGCTATTCAGATGTTGCCACTAGAGGTACTTGCATCCTTTTGAGTTCAACAAATCATACTTTAGTTTTGACAAAGATAAACGCTTATTCAGCTCGTGAAAGCGGCCAATACCACAAAGATGAGTGTTACAAAGTTTCTCCGTCTCGATTGTCACTCTACAACAAGGCACACGACGACATCGAGGAGTATGATCAGCTTGCCCGATCGGATTACCCCGCATAGCTTACACTCACAAAGGTGCATACGTAAAGTCGTAGGATGTGGGTAGAAAGGAGTCGGACTCATCCAAGGCAACATGACTCTCCCGACCAAGATATAGATACACCCACGCCATTCTAAGTAGGTCATTGATCGACGTGGTGGCAAAGACTGTAAAGCTTATTTTACAGAGCCGCTCTATTTATATTCCATGGTATAGAGCGAGCCGATTCATTTGGGGCACATCCCTGCCAAGTACTTGTACTCACTAGGGTGAGTCTCCGCCAGTGTCGGAGTTCTCCTCGTGTCCCTACATTACCGCGACTTATCATCGGGATGGGTTTACTAGACGTGATCAAGGGGCCGTGAAGATGATTGTACTATCTTCCCTTGGCCTGGAGATGATAAGACTCATGGGCATGATTCAAGGTACAAAGATGGTGTCTATATGATGACTATACCCCCCACCAAAGCCGGGCTCGAGCGAGGGTGATGCAGCCCAAGGGGTCTCACCTCATTCCCCACCCATAGGAAAAGCACATGGAGACAGAGGGATGCTAATTTCCACAAAGACATGTGAGCCACCTCCAAGCAGATATAGCTTCCATCTCGAGCCTATGATCATTTTGGGAGGCTCGAGAGTGCAGTAGGAGTGCATGCATGACGTAGTCGATCGTCTGTGGTGGATACGTAGCGAACTCACACGCAGGTGATGGCACGCCCCGACATTCTCCAACAAATACTCAAGTGAGATGTGACATCCTCCTTCGTGATAAGAACCCGGACTCTCCAGCTCTCCCCAACACAACTATCACCACCGCAAGACCATCATCATCGGCAACAGAGAGCGCAGACTCTACCAAAGAAGATTTTTAACACCGACGCTCGAGGCGCCTTTTTATATTCTATGTTTTTTTAATGTTTTCATACTTTATTTCCGTATCTTATTTTTAGACTTGTACTACCTCATAAAGGATCTTCCTTCCGAGCTTATCATTTATTTTTCGTTGTTTCTAGTTGTATTTCATTTTCATATCTTTATAGACTCGAAGTTATTTTGTTTTTTTGTTGAGCTTCACCCGAACGCCTTTTGTGTATAGTGTAGATAGTCTTGTGAGTATGGAATCTTAGGAATAGTCATGGACATGATCAATGTGGTATTCACATGGCCTCTGTGTCTTCCATAACTCATTGGAACTCAACTCTCAATGAAATTAGATCCATCAAACATACCATTAGGAGTTAAAGCGAGTATTGTTTCAATTACCCTGCCTCCACACATGTTTTTATTGTTATATTTCTTTGTTGTGCTTGCATGCATACATTGAGGGAAATGCACATCTTAAGTGTGGGAGGGAGTTCACATTACACATGTTTAATACTTATGCTTTCATTGTTCATGCTCATGTAGCCAATGGTTGTTCACCCTCAGCTTGCAATGGTTGTCTTCTTAAGTTTAGGAGAATTTTTGACATTGAATACTATCATGCTCTAGTTTTTTTACTTGAATTTTTTTAGGAATTTTTGCCCGATCAACACTCTTTGCACTATTCATTTATTAAACTTTGTGGAAATTCAAGTCTCGATATTTAAGGGACTATTTTTAGTTTGTTTTCATGTTTTTATTTCTGCGAAAAATGGATGAATGAAAAAGATTTGTGTTTATTTGTTTCGGTACATTGAGTTTGGAAAAGAGCTACCACCCTATGAAGTATGAAGCTACTTGACACACCCTATGTGTGTCACCCGCAAGTACATGGGCTTGTCGAAGTAATAATACCACGATGAGTGGGTAGTCGAATCCACAAGGAATAGTAATCAGAAACACAAAGATTGCTACTTAACTAAAGTGAAGATGAATCCATAGTATGCAAAGAAATAAAGAAAGTAAGAACGAGAGGCGCAATAAAATGAGAGGAAAGGCAATCAATAGAAACTGGGGCACCCGGACATTGCTCCCCCTTTGGATTATTTCTTCAAGTGCAAGACCAACTATTATGTCTCCTAACTCGATGCTTAATGAGTCGTGAAAAATCCTAAAAATACACGGTCCCAAAACCTAAGCTCAAACATGACTAACTCTACACTATGCCCAGTGGAGAAATCAATCGGCCTCAACACTTCACACTCGTGGTACAGCAAGAAGCTCTAGGGATTCCAAGTGATAAACCCCTATCCCCTAATATAGGTTTAACCCTTTGATCTCAGGTGAAAGATCCTTAGTCACACTAGCCTCCCAAAGACTAAGGATTACTTCAACATTTCACTTTGTTGCTCACTCAACTAAGCCCCCAAATAAGTTCCTCTCTTAGTACTTCACTCTATTGTGACCGCAAAGAACTCTTGGAACATGGAGGTAGGATTAATCACAATAAAGGGGAATGGGGACGGTCCACTACTTCTTGACTCACCCTCTTGACGCTCTCCAATCTTGCTTTGTCTAACCCCTCATGGTGTGTCACCCACCTCACAAGGATTATCAATGTAGACTCTCAACCCTAGTGTCACTCTAAGGAGAAATCATTCAACAAACATTCAAGATTGGAAATCGCTTAAAGACATCAATTAAAGAAACATAATAAAAGGTCAATGAAAACAATAACATCCTAGGGTTTTATAAGTCCAAGTACTCTCTAGGGATTAGCTCTCCATTGAGCAAGATACAATCAATAATGAAATCAAAAATAAAAACATGCAATCCATAAGTAAAACCCCCTAGGTATTCATGTCGATGGTCTTGTGGAGTAGCCTCATCCTCTTCAAAGGCTCTCTCTTGTTAAGCTTAGTACACTCGCCGAATCATGGCCACGAAGCTCCCCTAATAACCTCTTCCAAAGGTATGCGGTGTCGATGGTCGAGAACCACTCCAAAAACCTTACTAAAGCCCCCTCGAAACCCTAGCCCCAGGCCTCTCCAAAGTTCAGGAAAAGATGGAGAAAATATTGAAAAGGATTCTAAATCGGGATCAATCAGTGCTTTTATATAGGGTCGAATCGACTTGGGTTTTTAGTGGGCCCTGTGAATCAAAGAATCACGTAGTAAATTGATACAATGATTTGCTACAGTAACCTGCTACATTACTCTGCCAAAAATACTCCTGAATCCATACTTTTCATATAGGCAACATAACAGTACATCGCCTATGCCATAGATAGCATCGCTCTTCAAAAAGGGATAACATTGATTTAAGATCTGCTATCATTGCACAAGTCGAATCACGTAAAATGTAATCGCTTTTTATGCCTCTCAAAAACAATGTAATTGCTTGAATGCATGGAGGTTGGCAAACATTCATGTATCTTCGAGCACAACTTGTGTCTTCACATTTGTTCACCCAAGATTCCATCAACAAAGTGTAATCGCACCTACTTTTGGCTTCCTTCCTCTACATCTGGCTCCACAACCCCACATGCAAAAAGTAACACAAATACACATATATTAGCGTAAAATATGATAAAAGTAATGCTAATCGTGAAGAAAAGAATACTCAGACATTACTACACAAGCACTTATCACTACTCTCATAAGTCGGATACTAGTTATGCCCTCAAGTGAGAGAAAGGGCTATCTCATGGATGAGTGAAATCTACTACCCCGGTAGAAAGAGCTACCACCTCGAAGTGTGAAAGCCACCCTCACGGCCACCTAGGGAAAGGGCTACCTTAGAGGTTGTGTGAAGCTACTACCTTCTCTTTCTTTTGTACATAAATAAGTCCCTCCTAATTAGAGCTTGAGGAGTACATGTTATTGACTTGAGTGAGTTTACACACACTACACAATATCGGGTTTGTTGTCCTCACGCTTTTTAGCTAGAGCATTGATTTCTTTATTAGATGTTTGAATTTTTCCTTACGCATGCACGCCTCTTTTCATGCTTTTGGTGAACCTATAGTCAAGAACTCCCAATTTTCTCATATATGCTTGAATGTTTATTTTTCTTGAGGATAAGCAAAAAGCTTAACCCGTGGGAGTTGGATATGTGCTAGTGCACAAGTAATAATGGCGTGTTCTTTTTTTACATTGAGTATCACTTTTTATCAAATTTTATCGCTATGCATATGTGTTTGTGTTCTTCTCCGTGCAAACTAGGGACTGTGAGACAAAGTTGAATGAAAGAAAACAAAAAGTAGTCTCATGGATGCATTTATTGACGAAGTTCTTAAGTTGAACAAAGGTGAAGACACAAGTTGTGTTCAAAGATATGTGGTGTGCCAACCTCCATTGTGCTCAAGAGAATACACACAAAGGCACAAGGCGTCAGCACTCATATGTCTCCGACTTGCTGCAAACATTATCAAGAGTCATAAATGTGGTTTTATTGAAAACGCGACGCTGATCTCACACATGGATGTGTGCCAATCAGTGGCCCCTCGATGAAAAGAGTGGATTTAGAGCATTTTCAGTGAACTGTAGCATTTTACTAGATAGTAAAAACACTACAAAGAAAATTACCGAGAAGCTACCATATCTGACTCAGAGCAGAAATGAAGACTCACTGACATATGTGTGTGTGGACTCCACATGCCCCCGTGGATGCCCGATTCTAGCCTTTTATAAATATCGTGTTTTGAGAGTTATTGAAGGATCTTTTTCGCTATCTTTTGCCCATCTCTGAAAGGCACTGCATCTAGGGTTTGGGAGAGGCTTCCATAGGTTTTTCTGAATGGCCCCATGGGCCTTCAACATCGCTGTCTTTGAAGGAGAGTTAGGCTGGGGAGCTTTCCATCAAGACCGATTCGTCAGGTGCCTCAGGCTTGACAAGGGAACCTTTGAGAACACGTAGGTGGGTCTCCACAAGACCATCGATGAAGAAATACAAGGGGGTTTTATTCTATGGATTGTATGTTTTTACTATTGATGTTGATTGTGTATTGCTCTCATGGAGATCTAAAACCCAGTGGGTGTTTAGACTTGTAAATCCTAGGATGTTAACCTTTATTTTTGCTTCTTTAATTGATGTTTGAATTTGAGTTCCATCCATAAATGCTTGTTGTATTGATTTACCCTTAGAGTGGCACTAGGTTGAGGAATCCATCTTGGGTAATCTTTGTGGATGAGTACGTACTCTATTAAGATTAGACAAATGATAAGTGCTTTTGTGATAAAAATACGAAGTGTTCTTTCCTTATGATGAGCATTACTTTTAGCGGGTTTTAACGCTAATATGTGTGTATTTATGTTACTTTCATACATATAGGGTTGTAGTTTAATCTTAGAGACTGTAAGCCAATGCAGATCTTGAGGTGCACCCATTTGGAGGAAATTCTTGAGAGGTTCAAACGCCAAGACATAAGTCGGGTTCAAGATGCTAGAATGTGTGCCAACCTCCTTGTATTCAAGATAACACAATGATTTGAGGGGCACGAGAGCAGGTCGCCACATTCTCAAAGTATTCCGCTTGCATGTGTAACAAGATCTCCACTAACGCCGCCGCTCATTGAAGAAGCAGGCTGCATCTACGGGGTAAACATGTGCGCCATTTTATGTTCTACCTCGGACGAAAGCACTGGTTCTTGGAGTGCTTCGGACCGCACCTGTAGTAACACCCAGAAAGGGTATTGTTCACGGCCGGCAAGAAGGAGTTATCTAGATGCCACACGGGCGTGGTGGAAAATCCCACACCCCTTCGCAGAAGCTGACACACACGGCCCCTGGAAATATTCACATAGGCGCAGGATTCCCGATTCAAGCCCTATTTCTTTTCCAAATGTCTCCTTCTTTCTAGTTTTCAATCAAAAACATAGTCTCATTTTTTTTCCCTGAATGTCTTCTATTTTTGAATCAAAACAATAACCAAATGTTTTCTTTTTGAAATGTCTCTTATTTTTCTATCAAAACCCTCACCTACATTTTCACATCGTAATGTCTCCATGGTTTTCAATCAAAAATCTTAATCCTCTATTTTCTTTCGTATGTCCCCTCATTTTTAGTTTTCACATCTAATCCTATGTTTTCTTTTCTGAAAGTCTCCTATTTTTAAATCAAAACACTAGTTCTATGTTTTCAGCTTTGAATGAATATTATTTTTTAATCAAAACCCTAATCCTATGTTTTCTTAAGAGAATGTCTCATATTTTTCAATCAAAACACTAATCTTATGTTTTTTTTGGAATGTCTCCTATTTTTTGAATTTTCAAACAAAACCTAAATTCTTTATTTTTCTTCAGAGAATGTCTCTTTTTTTTTAATCAAAACCTTAATCCTATGTTTTCTTTTTGGAATGTCTTCTATTTTTCTTCAATTTTTCAATCAAAGCCCAATTCCTAAGTTTTCTTTTTCAGAATGTCTTCTATTTTTCAATCAAAAACATAATCCTATGTTTTATTTTTGAATGCTCTCATATTTTTCGCTTTTGAATAAAAAGTTTCATCCTATGTTTTCTTTTTACGATGTCTCCTATTATTAAATCAAAAACTCTTGTCCCATGTCGTAATGTCTCCTAATTTTCGCTCAATTAAAAACATAATCCTAACTTTCTTTTTCGAATGTCTTCTTTTTGAACAAAAAACCTACCATAGTATGTTTCCTTTTCGTATCGTCTCCAATTTTTCGAGATTTGAATCAAAATCTAAATGTGATGTTTGCTTTCCATAATGATCCCGTATTTTCGATTTTTGAAACTATGTTTTCTATTCGCAACATCTCCTATTTTTCGGTTTTTGAGTCAAAACCCTAATTCCATGTAATGTCTCCTTTTTAATCAAAACCCTAATCCTATTCTTTTCTTTTTGGAATGTCTTCTATTTTTGGTTTTTGAATCAAAAACCCTAAACCTATGTCTTCCTTTTTGAATATCTCCTATTTTTAAATAAAAATATGCCAATCCTTTGTTATCTTTTAGGAATTTCTCCTATTTGTTTTTATTTTTCAATCAAAACTCGATCCCAGTCTCTTTAGGAATGTCTCCTATTTTTTTTTATCAAAACCCTAATCCTATGTTTTTTTCTGAAATATCTCCTATTTTTTAATTAAAAAACTAATCTTATGTTTTATTTTCAAGGTCTCCTAATTTTGCTTTTCAATCAAAACATATTCTAAAGTTTTTCCTTTCGAATGTCTTCTATTTTTATTCAAACCCCTACCCCTATGTTTCCATTTCTCGAATGTCTCTCATTTTTGGTTTCGAATCATGTAATGTCTCTTATCGCTTTTATATCAAAAATCTCAATCCCTATGTTTTTGAAATAAATCAAAATCCTAATCCTATGTTTTCTTTTCAAAATACTTTTTTTTTTTTGAATCAAAACACTAATCCTATGTTTTCTTTTTTGAATGTCTTCTATTTTTCTGTTTTGAATTAAAACCCTAATAATATGTCTTCAATTCTGAATGTCTCCTTTTTCAATCAAAACACTAATCCAATGTGTTCTTTTTGGATTATCTCCTATTTTTTTTATTTTTCAATCAAAACCCTAGTCCTATGTTGCCTTTTAGGAATGTCTCCTATTTTTGGATCAAAACCAGAATTTTATGTTTTCTTTAAAGAATGTCTCTTATTTTTAAATCAAAGCTCTAATCCGATGTTTTCTTTTATGAATTTCTCCTATTTTTTTAATTAGTATAAAAACCCCAAAAGTATGTTTTATTTTTGGAATATCTCCAATTTTTGGAATTAAAACCCTAATTATATATTTTCTTTTCAGAATGTCTCTTATTTTTGAGTCAAAACCCTAATCTTATGTTTTCTTTGGGCATGTCTCCTACTTTTTTTTTTTAATCAAAACCCCTAATCTAATGTCGTATAGCTCGCTTTTTAATTAAAACACAATCCTTGCTTTTCTGAATCGTCTCCTATTTTAGAATCAAAGCCCTAATCCAATGTTTTATTTTTTGAATGTCTCATTTTTAATCAAAACCTTAATCCTATGTTTTCTTTTTGGAATGTCTCCTATTTATCAGCTTTGAATCAAAATTCGAATCCTATGATTTCCTTTAGGAATTTCTGCTATTTTTGAATCAAAACCTTAATGTTATGTTTTCTTTTCGAAATGTCACCGTGTCATCGCTTTAAATCAAAAACCTAATCCAATGTTTTCTTTCTTCAATGTCTCCAATTTCTAAATTAAAAACCCTAATATTATGTAAATGTCTCCTATATCAAAACAACATTCATATGTTTTATTTTCAGAACGTCTCCTATTTTCTAATCAAAACATTAATCCTATATTTTCTTTTCAGAATGTCTCATATTTTTCAATCAAAACTCTAATCCTATATTATCTTTATGGAATGACTCATAATTTTCAATTTTCAATCAAAATCCTAATCCTAAGTTCTCGCAATGCTTTCTATTTTTTTATCAAAACTATAATCCTATGTTTTCTTTTCAGAATGTCTCCGAATTTTGAGTCAAAACCCTAATCCTATGTTTTCTTTTAAGAGTGTGTCCTATATATCTCTTTTCAACCAAAACCCAAATCCTATGTTTCTTTTTAGAATAACTCCTATTTTTTAGTCAAAATCCTAATCTTGTGTTTTATTTTCGAAATGTCTCCTATTTTTCAATCAAACCACTAATCCTATGTTTTCTTTTGGGAATGTCTCCTGATTTTTGTTTTCAATCAAAAACCTAATCCTATGTTCTCTTTTCAGAATATCTTCTATTTTAGAATCAAAACGCTAATCCTATGTTTTCTTTTTGCAATGTCTCTTATTTTTCTATTTTCAATCTAAATTGAAACGCTATGTTTTCTTTTGGGAATGTCTCCAATTTTTCAGTTGTAAATCAAAACCCAAATGCCGTGTTTTCTTTTTGGAATGTCTCCTATTTTTTGTTTTCGCAAAGTCTCATATTTTTCGGTTTTGAATCAAAACCTTAATCCAATATTTTCTTTACGGAATGTCTGCTATTTTTTAATCAAAACCCAAATATTATGTTTTCTAACGTTTTTTCTATTTTTCGCTGTTTTTAAATCAAAACTCTAATCTTATATCTTCCTTTTTGAATGTCTCTATTATTTTATTTTCAATGAAAACTTAATCCGATGTTTTCTTTTCATAATGCCTTCTATTTTCAAATCAAAAACCCTAATCCTATGTTTTTCTTTTTAAATATCTCCTATGTTTGAACTCAAAGCTCTAATCCTATGTCTTTTTGGAGATAGATTTGCTACTTTTTATCTGAATCAAAAACCTTAATCTTATGTTTTATTTTTAAATGTATCTTATTTTTGAATCAAAACCCAAATCTTATGGTTTTCTTTTTGGAATCTCTCCTTATCTCAATGAAAAATCCTAATCCAATGTTTTGTTTTTCAGAATGTCTCCTATTTTTCAATTTTGAATCAAAACCCTATTAATTTGTTTTCTTTTCGAATGTCTCCTCTGTTTGATCAAACAATAATCCTATTTTTCTTTTCGAATGTCTCTATTTTTTATTTATAATCAAGACTCTAATCCTATGGTTTCTTCTCTTAATCGGCTCCTAGCTTTTTAAATAAAGCCCCTAATCATATGCTTTTATTTTTCGAATCGTCTTATATTTCATTCAAAAACACTAATGATATTCATTTATTTTCTTAATGTCACCCATCTTTTAGTTTTGAATAAAAACCATAATCCTATGTTTTCTATTTTGAATGCCTCCTATCTTTGACTCAACACCCTAATCATATGTCTTCTTTTTGAAATGTCTCCTATTTTTGAATCAAAACCCTATTAATATGTTTTCTATTCAGATTGTCTCATATTTTTTTAATCAAAACCCTAATCTTATGTTTTTTTTTCTGAATGTCTCATATTTCTCAATCAAATAATAATCATATATTTTCTCTACGGAATGTCTCCTATTTTTGAATCAAAACCCTAATCTTTTGTTTTTTTTCAAAATGTTCCCTATTTTTTCTAGTTTTAATCAAAACTCTAATCCTATGTTTTCTTTTGGCAATGTCTCCTATTTTTTATTCAAAATCCTAATCCTATGTTTTCTTTTTGAAATGTCTCATATTTTTTCAATCCAAGCCCCAAACCGATGTTTTCTTTATGGAATGCCACCTATATTTCGGTTTTGAATAAAAAATCTAATCCTATGTTTTGTCTTTGGAGTGTCTCCTATTTTTTGATAAAAGCCCTAATCTAATGTTTTCCTTTCGGAATGTCTCCTAGTTTTATCAAAACCCAACTCTAATTTTTTCTTTTCAGAATGTCTCCAAATTTTTAATCAAAATCTTAATACTATAATTTCTTTTCGTAATGTCTCATATTTTTGAATCAAAACCCTAATCGTATCTTTTCTTTTTGGAATGTCTCCGATTTCTCATTTTTCAATCAAAACCTTAATCCTTTGTTTTATTTTTTGAATGGCTCATATTTGTGAATGAAAATCCTAATTTTATGTATTCTTTTTGGAACACCTATTTTTTTTAATCAAAACCCTAATCCTGTGTTTTGTTTTTGGATTGTCGCCTATTTTTCAATCAAAACCTAATCCTATATTATCTTTTTGAAATGTCTTGTATTTTTTTATTTTGAATCAAAACACTAATCATATGTTTTTCTTTTAGGAATGTGCATTATTTTTTTTTTTTCAAAATCCTAATCTTATGTTTCTTTATGGTATGTCTCATATTTTTCAATTTTGAATCAAAACCTTATTAATATGTTTCCTTTTTAGAATGTCTCCATTTTTCCAATTAAAACACTAATCTTATGTTTTCTTTTCAAAATATATCCTATTTTTCGGTTTTAAATAAAAAATCCTATGTTTACATTTTGTAAAGTGTCAAATTTTGGAATGTAATCCTATGTTTTCGTAAAGTGTCCAATTAGAACTAGAATCCTATGTGGAATGTATCCAATTTTTGCTTTTGAATCAAAAGCTTTAATCCTACGTTTTTCTTTAGCACGTTCCTATTTTGATAAAAACCCACGCGATCATTTCTGCTTTTTGAACGCCTTCTATTTTTCAAATCAAAAGCAATAGTCCATGTTTTGCTCATGTCTCGCTGTTTTGCATCAAAAACTATAATCATATGTCGGAATGCCTTTTATTTTTGAAACAAAACCCTAATTCTATGATCGAATGTCTCTCTATTTTCAAATCAAAACCCCTTATCTTTATGTATGGAATGACACCATATGGTTTTAGACCTCAAAAACCCTAACTCCACTGAATGTCTCATATTTTTCAATCAAAACCCTAATCATATGTCTTGTTTTTGGAATGTCTCCAATTTTTTAGTTTTGAATAAAAAATCTAATACCATGTTTTCTTTTCAGAATGTCTCCTACGAAACCCTAATGCCATGTTTCTTTTAGAAATGTCTCATATTATTCATTCAAAACCCTAATCCTATGTTTCCTTTCGCTAATGTCTTATATTTTTTAATCCAAACCCTAATCCTACGTTTTCTTTTCTGAATATCTCAAATTTTTCAGTTTTGAATAAAAACCAAAATCTTATGTTATTTTTCAAAATGTCTCCTACTTTTTAATCAAAACCCTAATCCTATGTTTTTATTTAGAAAATTCTCCTATTTTTTTGTTCTGCATCAAAACCCTAATCCTATGTTTTCTTTTCAAAATGTCACCTATTTTTGAATCAAAACCCTAATACTATATTTTCTTTTCGGAATGTCTCCTACTTTTTGGTTTTAATCAAAAAACCAAATTCTATGTTTTCTTTTCTTAATGCCTTCTATTTTTTAATCAAAACCCTAATCCTACGTTTTTCTTTCGGAATGTCTCCTATTTTTTGATCAAAACCATAATCCTACTTTTTCTTTTAAGAATCTCTCCTATTTTATAATAAAAATCCTAATCCTATATTTTTTTTAAATGTCTCCTATTTGTCAGATGTGAATCAAAATCCTAATCCTATTTTTTCTTTTCGGGATGTCTCCTACTTTATGGTTTTGAATGAAAAGTTTTCATGTCAGAATGTCTCCTATTTTCGGTTTAAAATCAAAACCATAATCCTATTTTTTCTTTTGGAATGTTTCCTATTTTTCAATTTTAAATCAAACATCTAATCCTATGTTTTTTCTTTTCGGAATGTCTCTTATTTTGTTTCAAAGCCTTAATCCTAAGTTTTCTTTTCAGAATATCTTCAATTTTTCGGTTTTGAATCAAAAACTTAATCCTTCGTTTTGTCTTCAGAATGCCTCCTATGTTTTAATCAAAACAGTAATCCTATGTTTTCTTTTTGAACTGTCCTATTTTTTAATCAAATACCTAATACTACGTTTTCTTGTTGAAATGCCTCCTATTTTTAGGTTTTTAATCAAAACCCCAATCATATATTTTCTTATCAAAATGCCTCCTATTTTTCAATAAAAAGTCAAATCCTATGTTTTCTTTTCTGAATATCTCCTATTTTTTTATTCTGAATGTCTCATTTTTAATCAAAACCCTAATCCTGTGTTTTCTCTTGGTAATGTCTCCAATGTTTTGAATCAAAATCTTAATCCTATAATTTTTTTAATGTATCCTATTATTCGGCTTTAGATTACAACCCTAATCCTAGGTTTTCTTTTCGTCATGTCTCATATTTTTTAATTTAAACCTTAATACATTGTTTCTTTTCAACATGTCTCCTATATTTGAATCAAACCCCTAATCCTGTGTTTTCTTCATGGAATGTCTCTTATTTTTTAATCAAAACAATAATACTATGTTTTCTTTTCGGAGTGTCTCCTATTTTTTAATCAAAAGCATAATCCTACGTTTCCTTTTTCAGAATGTCTCCCATTTTTCAATCAAAAGACTAATCCAATATTATCTTTTAGGAATGTGTCCTATTTTTCAATCAAACACTAATTCTATGTGTTTTTTCAGGGTGTCTCCAATTTTACAGTATTGAATCAAAATCCTAATCCTATGTTTGCATTTTGGAATGTCTCTTATTTTTCGGTTTTGAATCAAAACGCTGATCCTATGTTTTCTTTTCAGAAGGTCTCCTCTTTTTTCTTTTGAATCAAAACCATAATCTTGTATATTCTTTTGGAATGTTTTCTATTTTTTGGTTTTGAATCAAACAACTAATCCTATGTTTTCTTTTTGAAATGCCTACTATTTATCAGATTTGAATCAAAATCCTAAACCTATGTTTTCTTGTCAAAATGTCTCCAATTATTCTGTTTTGACTTAAAACCCTAATCCTATGTTTTTCTTCGCAATATCTCCTATTTTTTTTTATCAAAACACTAATACCATGCTTTCTTTTCGTAATGTCTCCTATCTTTCCATCAAAGCCCTAATCCTATCTTTTCTTTTTGATATATCCCCTATTTTCAAACTAAAACCCTAATCCTCTATTTTCTTTTCGAATTGTCTCCTATTTTTTGGTTTTGAATCAAAAACCTAATCCTATATTTTTTTGGTAATGTTTCCTAATTTTCGGTTTTGATTCAAAACACAAATAAATTGTTTTCCTTTCAGAATGTCTCTTATTTTGGAATGAAAACCCTAATCCCATGTTTTATTTCCGGAATGTCTCAATTTTTTTAATGAAAACCCTAATTCAAAGATTTTTTTGGAATGTATCCTATTTTTCGGTTTTCAATAAAAAAAACTAATCCAATGTCTTCCTTTTGGAATGTCTCCTATTTTTCAATCAAACAATAATCCTATGTTTTCTTTTCAATATGTCTCATGTTTTTCGGTTTTGAATCAAAATCATAATCCAATGTTTTATTTTTGGATTGTCTTTTATTTTTTGGTTTTGAATCAAAACCATAGTCCTATATATTCTTTTCGGAATGCTTCCTATTTTCCTATTTGAATCAAACACCTAATCGTATTTTTTCTTTTCGAAATATCTCATATTTTTCTAACTCATCCTAATCTTATAAGTTTTACTTTTGCATCGCTTTTAATTTTTCATATTTGAATCAAAAATTAATCCTATGTTTTTTTTTCGGAATATCTCTTATTATTTAATCAAAACATTAATCCTATATTTTCTTTTCATATTGCCTCATATTTTTGAATATCCTAAACTCATGTCAAAATCTCTCCTATATCAATGTCTCTATTTTCTTTCAGTGAAATCAAAATCTTAATCCTATGCCTTATTTTCGTCATTCGTCCAATAGATTTTAATCAAATCCCTAAATACAATGTTTTCTTCGGAATGTCTCTTATTTTTCGCTATACACATAATCCTGCGGTTCTATTCGAAATGTCTTGTATTTTGTATTAAAACCCTAATCCTATATTTTCTTTTTGGTATGTCTCCAATTTTCTATTTTGAATCAAAACCCAAATGCTAAGTTTGCTTTTCAGAATTTCTCCTATTTTCGGGTTTGAAGATATGTTTTTTTTTCGGAACGTCTCCTACTTTTTGGTTTTGAATCAAAATCATAATCCTATGTTTTCTTTTCGAAATGTCTACTATTTTTCAATCAAAATCCTAATACTATGTTTTCTTTTCGGATTGTCTTCTATTATTCAGTTTTGAATCAAAACCCTAGTTCTATGTCTTCCTTTCATAATGTCTCCTATTTTTCAATCAAAACCCTAATCCTATGTCTAATTTTGATTAAAATTCTAATATTATGTTTTTCCTTTTCAGAATGTCTCCTATTTTTTAAAATCAAAACATTAATCAAATGTTTTTTTTTTGGGAATGTCTCTTTTTTCAATCAAAATCCTAATCCTATCTTTTCTTTTTGAAATGTCTCCTAATTTTCACTTTTCAATCAAAAACCTAATCCTAAGTTTTCTTTTCGGAATGCCATTTATAGTTCGATGGGAGCACCCTAATTATCTTTTAGGGATGTCCCCTATTTTGAATCAAAAATCCTAATCATGTTTTACTTTTCGGATATCTATTTTCGATTTTCAAATCGAGAAACGTAATTCCTATGTTTTATTTTAGAAATGTCTCCTATTTTTTAATCAAATACTAATTCAATGTTTTCTTTTCGGAATGTCACCAATTTTTGAACCAAAACTCCAATTCTATGTTTTCATTTCCGAATATGTCCAATTTTTCATTTAAGAACCTAATCCTATGTTTTCTTTTCAGAATGTCTCCTATTTTTTGGTTTTCAATCAAAAACCAAATTCAATGTTTTTTCCTTTTGGAATGTCTTCCATTTTTTAATCAAAACCTTAATCCTATGTTTTCTTTTAGGAATGTCTCCCATTTTCCAATAAGAACCCTAACCCTATGTTTTTTTTTTAGTAATGTGTATTATTTTTTGGTTCTAAATCAAAACATTAACCTTATATTTTTTTTCTTCAGAATGTCTCATATTTTTCGGTTTTTAATAAAAACACTAATAGTATGTTTTTTCTTTTCAAAATGCCTTCCTAATCTAATCCCACTGTCTTAATGCGTGTCCTATTTTTGTATCACGCAATACTAAGGTTATCTTTTTCGAATGTCTCGACTCGGGTCTTGAAACAAAGCCCTAATGCACATCTTTTCATAATATCTATATGAAAACTCTAATCGATGTAATGTCTCCTTATTTTCAATGAAAAGCCTAATCCTATGTTTTTTTTGAATGTCTTCTATTTTTCAATCAAAATTCTAATCCTATGTTTTCTTTTCAGAATGTCTTCTATATTTTGTTTTGCTTCAAAACACTAATCATATGTTTTTTTTTTAAAATGTCTTCTATTTTTTGGTTTTGCATCAAAACCGTAATCCTATGCTTTCTTCTTAGAATGTCTCCTATTTTCCAATCAAAACCCTAATCCTATGCTTTTCGAGAATGTGACCTATTTTTCAGTTTTGAATTAAAACCTTATTCCTATGTTTTCTTTTTGCAATGTCTCTTATTTTTTTTAATCAAAACCTAATCCAATGTTTCCTTTCAGAATGTCTCCTATTTTTTCGTTTTGAATTAAAAACCAAATCCTATGTTTTCTTGTGCGATGTTTCCTATATTTGAATCAAAACAATAATACTATGTGTCAGATCGTCTCCCATTTTCGAATCAAAACCCTAAACTTAGTGTTTCTTTTCGAGAATGTCTTCTATTTTTGAATGCAAAAACCTTAATCCTATCTGAATGTCTCTCATCTCTGGCTTTTGAATCAAAACCCTAATCTTCTCTCTCTTTTCGAAAATTTCATATTTTTATTCAAAGCCCTAATTTTATGTTTACATTTGGGAATATCTCCAATTTTTCGGTTTTTAATCAAAACCTAATCCTATGTTTTCTTTTCGGAATATCTCCTATTTTCCAATAAAACCCCTAATACTATGTGGAATATCTTCTATTTTTGGTTTTGCAAATACAAAACCTAATCCTATATTTTCTTTTATGAATGTATCTTATTTTAATCAGCGCTTAATTCTATGTTTTCTTTTCATAATGCCTCCTTTTTTTTATAATAAAAATACTAATTCTATGTTTTTCGTTTTGGAGTGACTCCTATTTTTCGGTTTTAAATCAAAATTCTAGTTCTATGGTTTGTTTTCCGGAAGCCTCCTATTTCTGAATAAAAACATTAATCCTATGTTTTCATTTCACAATGTCTCCTATTTCTTAATCAAAACAATAATCAGATATTTTCTTTTGAATGATCCTATTTTTTCGGTTTTGATTCAAAAACCCTAATCCTATGCTTTTATTTTCGAATCGTCTCCATTATTCTATTTTGAATCAAAAACATAATTCTAGATTTTTTTTTCGGAATGTCTCATATTTTTTAATCGAAACCTTAATCATATATCTCTCTTTGAAATGTCTCATATACTTTTAATCAAAACCCCAATCCCCATGTTTCTTATCGAAATTTCTATAATTTTTCTATCAATTCAACAATCCTAAGTGTCCCTCTCGGATTTTGAATCAATACCCCTAATCCAATGTTTTTTCTTTTTAGAATGTTTCTTATTTCTTAATCAATATCCCATGATGTGTTTCCTTCGGAATGTCCTGCGATGTAATCATCCCACTGTCGAATGTCTACCATATGTCTTGAATTAAAACCCAAATCCTATGTTTACTTTTCTAATGTCTCCTCATTTTTGAATAAACACCCTATTCTATATGTTTTCTTTTCTGAACGTCAACTATTTTTCTCGTGATTCAATCAAAGCACCTAATTTTATGTTTTCGTGCTGTGAATATCCCCATTTTTAATTCTAAAACCTAGT
>NW_024087001.1:0-87009 GCF_009730915.1 Dioscorea cayenensis subsp. rotundata | reverse complement strand
CAGAATGACACTGTTGATCATTCTTGGAAACAATGCAAAATGCAGCCGATGACCTGATCATATTTAATGAGATTAAGACTCTAAACTATTATAACTCAAAGTTTGAAAAGGAGTCTATTTCACTACAGCCTTGGATCTTATCAGCGTCTGGATTTCACAGCTCTGAATGGACAGCTGCAAATTTCAAATTATTAAGAGTGCTTTATGTGAATAAGTTGGTTATATCAGAATTCCCCAAAGTGAGAATCAAATCATTAGTCATTTAAAGATATCTTGGGTTGCATGTTGGGCGTTTGAGAGGAAGTTCCATGCATCATGGATTGGTGATCTCACGCAAATCCTCAGGCTTTTTATTGTACATGGATTTTTCCTGAAAAGATACCAGATTCACTCTGGACAATTGCTAATCTCAGGCATGTTTATCTAGAAGGTACATCAACTGATGTCACTCTAAATATAGGAAATGATGTACCAAAAGAATTTGCAGACTTTAGTTGGGTTTAAATGCTGGACCATGGAGTGATGAAATACACTTCCAAAAGCTCACGAAGCCTATGTATGAATTGAGCATTAATGAGAGTCCCTAATAAGCATGTGGATGCTCTAGCTTCATCGCTCCAGAAATTGGGTCGTCTTGCCTCCTTTTCTATAATTAATTATCCCTTATAGTAGAAAGTGCAGTTCGTTTGGAACAGCTTATCATTACAGCCTTTTCCAATCATGTAGCACTGCCTCAAGAAATTGTGTCATCTCAAAGGATGTTTGAAAAGTGAGACAGCTTCCAGATAATGATACGTTTCCTCAACAACTAGTGGAACTACATGTCATCATATGTTGGATTTGAGACAGCCAAGACCCAGGCAACGCTTACTAAGAGGCTGACACGTCTCAGAGCATTTACGACTCGATCGTGCATATAGAGGCGCGAAAGGATGAAATGTAAACGGCAACAGGTTTCCAGCGTTATCCTTCAGAATTTCGTGTCTTGATAAACTTGAGAAGTGGAAGATTGAGGAAGACGCAATGCCCTGCCTCAAGTCTTTGGATCTACGATTGCTTAGTAGGTTGAAGATGATTCCAGAAGGACTGAAGAATGCTGCCACTTCGTCAATTGAAATTATCAGATAGCACTGAGAGAATTTCAAAACTAGGATGAAGGAGAATACAGGAGAAGACTGGTACAAGATACAACAATGATGCAACATCTCCATTAAATAATAATATTAAGTGGAGTTAATTTAATTTGAGTACATAACTTAACTTTTGATTTCTAGTATTACATTTCCATTTTAATCTTTTGAATTAACTCTCATCTTGATATTTCAGGATAAAAGGGAATTGATGAAGAAAATCGTTGAAGAAATTAATAATATACTGAGGTAATTAATATAGTTTCCTTTTATTTTACCATGTTTGTTATCAAAGGTACATTTTGAAATATCAACGCAAAAATACATACATGGATTATTTGTATATAGCTGCGTGGTGAGAGTCTTTTGGACTGCAGAACGAGCTCATCAGCAACTCGGTGAGAAACATCCTGAGAGTTTCTTATATATATATAAACTCTACTTCAATAATTGATGTTTGTGTGTGGATGTCTGCTTGATTTTATTCGTGTAATGTTATTTAGGTTTGATACTTTGTGGTTGTATCTCGACATCATATGTGTGTGTATTTGTGATTTTATTTTATAACGTAATTAGGTTTTGATACTCATCATTTTATATCTATTTTAAAGTGTGATGACAGTGCGTCCTGCTATTATCTTTATGATAATTTATAGTGTTTCCTTAGATTATAATACAACGAGTGTACTCTTTTTCTAAAGCAATGTATAATATATGGGTGCTGTTTTGATATCAAAATTAATGCAACATGATAATGTTCATGAATTCTGCACTTTCGAGTTTTCCAACGCAATAATGGATGTTGAAATGGTGATGATTTTTCATTCATTCATCTCAGAAATTTTATAATCTATTCATAAAATTAAGTTTTTCATTTATTACAATTGGCACTGTATAGAGGTGCATCTATGGTGACATTTAATTTTACGGAGAAATATATAAATTCATGCATAAAACAAAATAAAACTTGGATGCTGCACTTGCTACACCAAATGTTACAGGCAGTTTACAATATCAACACTAATTTCTAATTTTCTACGAAACACTTGAGTCTTCCTAGTACAGTCTACTCGAGTTCTTCTGATTAACCAGCGAAAATGAAAATCGTGCTAGTTTTTGAAACTTTTGATTTGAATCAACCTATTCATATGGATTCAAAACCAATGATATTTTTCAGTCCTGTAATCTAAAACAGGAGCTTGAATAACTGATAAATTTGGGTTGCCTAAAATTCTTCTATATTTACTGTTATTCACAATTTGAGTTTATATGCTACTAATTTACTTCACTTTTTAGTATCCCTCAAAGACTCATAGCTCTTAGCAAAAGTGGTTATGCATTAACAAAGACTGGGCTCCTCTTGATTGGAATATATATAAAGCATTGACACGCATGCACAGGGTTGGAGTGTTCAGATCTCACTGGCACGTGGTATTAGTAAACAAGGTACACGCGTTATGTGTTGGAAGGTAGAAAGTCCCCATGTATGGGATACCGTGAGGTCTTTTGTGCGAGGGTTTAGTTTGCAGTCTCAATCCCCTATCACTGCATTTGTGAGTGCAGTCATGAGAGGATCAGTCTCAGGATGGGCGCTTGGCTGGCTCTTTTATTATTTCACTTATCACATTTGTTAGTAGAAATATATATATGCATTCTATTGGCAGACGAGGCTAGAGAGAATCTAAGTAACTGTTAACAAACTCGGAGGCTCTGATCATGGCCAAAACACAATGTTTGGTTCCAGGGCCATTTGTGCTTAGCTAAAACTCTCTCAGTGGGACTCAAGATGTTATTATTATCAAAATAACAAACCAGAGCGAGAATCTTGCTCCACTGGTTGTAATACAACTATATATATATATATACTGGAAGGCACCATATTAAATATCTTGACTCCAACTCTGCTGGTCTAATATAACTAAAATACTATATATATACTAGCTGGTCTTTTCCTAAATAATATCTTGACCTAACCACTGCCTGCACTCTGTAATATAACCCTAACATTGAAACTTTTCACAAACAATATATATATATCACCACTGGTCTCTTTTAAATAATATCTTGACATTAACTGCCACTAGTCTAATATAAACGATCATTTACACCTAAATATATATACATATATATATATATATAGCAGAGTTTATAGTTAATAATGCTTGGTTTAGAGGAATTATAGAATGAGTCTTTAGTCAAAGTACCACACACCATTACATATATAAATATGCATGTAGAGGTAGTTCCGCATTCGTCTTGGGAGGCACCGCTGCTGGCATCCAACCATTCGTTTGTCCCTTGTCTTCCGCGATCCTTTATCTCAAATGATTAATAAGTGTAGAAGCTCTAAAAACGCGACTGGTTTATGCTATCAAAGTAGTTTTTCATTCACTGGAATGGACGATTTGGTAATATAAAGTGACTACTGTTAGTGACTGACCAATTGTTTCCATTAATCACTTATCCGGTCTGTTCAATATTTTATCTGGGTTATTGCTTTGTGGCTTTTGAGAGCACTAGTATATTCTAATAATTAATTAATATAAATAGTAATTTTTCTACTAGACAAATACATGAAATATTCATCTTTAATCTACATGCTCTTAAATGCTCTACATGATCACTTGACTCGATTATAATTTATAATTAAATTAATATAATAAGGATGCATAAAGCTAGTAGTCACATCTGAGTTTATTACTATTCTGGCATATATTTAAAATATACTCCAGATATATTATCTTCAATAATATATATATATATATTAATATAAATAAGTTTTCATCTTAAAAATAAATAAATAGAGACTACTTTTATCGATTGGACTTACCATCTAAATTTTTAATCTTTGACTATTTTATTTAATGATTTAATAAAATTATTTTAAGGTTTAAAAATTTTAAAAAAGTAATATAGTTAATATTAGTTTAGGATATAATTTTAAACTATTGTTTATTTAACTAAGTTATGACTGAGCTATCCACGGAGAGAGAAAAATATGTTAAAAATAATATTTTGACACCTGACATATCTAAAATAAATAATTTGAAAGATTATAGGTCTTCTAGACTCATATAATAAAATATAAAATTCTTTTACACCCACAGAAGGTGTATTCGAAAATATATATATATATATATATCTATGAAGAAAATTCTCATTTACAAGTCCTGTGACTCAATATTGCACGAGACACTGTTTTAGTATTTTTACAACACATTGATATTAAAACACGTGTATCTCGCGGAATTAAAAATTAGGGTAACTTTTGAGCACGTCTGAGATCCTCGAGATCAGCGCAACGGCGTGTAGCACTGTTGATGTGGCGACAAAGATTGGATACCGTCAACGCGGGCGGTAGAAGGATGCATATTGCATTTTCTTGATGGATCTTGGAAAAATAAATCAAAACTAATATAAATCAACTATATACTCTATTAATTTAAAAATATAAAATTGTACTCCTACTCCCCCTTCATAAATTTATAGCTGGGATGCCGCCATTTATACAAACCTAGCTACTCCCTTCATAAATTTATCTGGAACTTTTCCTGAAGAAGAAAGAGAGAACAAATCAATGGCTGATGCTGCAGTGGGTTTTGTGGTGGGAAACTTGGTGTCCCAATCTGAAGCGGGGTAGAAATTTTTAGTAGGTCGTCAAAACTTTTGGTTCGTTTCATTTTGATGTTGAAACTTCGATTTGTCTCAGTTTGATGGGAAACAGTTTTAATTTAATTTTCTTGGGTTTGTAAATCGAGGGATTTATTGCTCGAAGATGAATAATGTATTTGTTTTTCGATAAATGGGCGGCAGACCTAGACTTAATAATGTCGTAGGGAGCCGCGAGTTTAGATTTTTAAGACCCAGTAGTATAGTCGATTAGAGGTTGAAATCTTGATTTATTGTTTGTTGAAATCGAATTAAAGTTAAGTGGCCGAATTGGTCTGAATTGAGTTCGGTGATCAGTGAAAATAAGCCAAAGTTTAGTGTTTTCTTAAAAATTTCTCATGACCATCAATTTATACGCGGGCGAGGCGAAATGGAGTGGTTGAAGCTTGAGAACGGGGGAGAATGCGGTGCTGAGTGTACTTCTAGAGGATGCAGATGCAAAGAAGAACAAGGGTGATGGTGAGGAGGGTCAGGGGCTGGGTACAGACATGAGAGCGCTTTTGAGCTGAGGGACATTATTGACACATTCATGTATTTCAAGCTCCGAGAGACAACAGAGAGCAGCCTGGTTGCAATGGTTTCATCAAGAGGTATGTTTACAAACACCAATATATATTTACATGAAAAATGAGCTCTTACCTTATATTTTTAGAAATACTTCATGAAAAGACATAAATTTTATAGCTTTGATACTTATTTTCTGAATTCAACACTTATAAATTAAAGATATATATATACAAACAAGAGTAGCATCTTTTTATCTCTTTAGTCAAGATTTTTAGGTGATAGTTAAATCTAACTTCGGTTTTTATAGATCTAATTTTTAGTATTTAGATTGACTTATAAAAATATATAACTAGTGAAATTGTTTTCAAAATTTATGAGTTGGTGTAGAATAGACTTTTTCATAGGAGTTTTTGAGATCGGAGTGCTGGGATATTTTTCTTGGATGTAAATGTCTTGCTAGACTTGCATATAGTAAATGATGACCTATTCTCAATTTCTTTCCAACATTCTCATGAGTTTTTAATCTAAGACTTAAATTAACTAAAATTAATTGAAAGTATGGGATGAGTAAGATGAATATCTCAAACTTTGAGTCCTTAAAATTTCTCTAAATTATTTGATCAAATGAAGTCGACTATAGATGCATTTAAAAATTAGAAACAGATCAGTATAAGAAATAACTATGATTTTTCTCGAGGTTTGTATTTATATTTGATGAGTGGTCGATGAACACAATGTTCATGTATGGATGTTAAAGGGATAAAAATCTAAGTTGACAGAGTTGCTCGATAGTGAGAGCACTATATGACATTTCTAATATTGATGCGACTGAGTCGGGTCTAGAAGTCGGTGAGATCCTATATTTGCCTCAACTGAGGTGATGACGTTGATATGATTGGCTTTGATGATGAGAAAGAATATGATTGTGCAAGGAGTTGGTTGACATAAACAATGCAAATCGATTGATGATCTCTATAGTGGGTATAGGGTGAGTGCAGGAAGAGACCACACTTGCTAAAATCCGATTTTATAATGATCACGAAGTCAGAGAGAGTTTTTGGTATATTTGCATGGGCATCATATCTCAACAATATACCATCATGAGATTTTGAAGAGGAATCTTATCGGGAAAAGTCGATACTCTCACGAGATACAATCCGGACCCTCTCGGTATAAGTTATGTGAAAAATTTGAAAAGAAAGGCAAGTACTTGAGTTGTTCTTGATGATGTTTGGAAAGCAGATGTATGGAATGAATTAATAAAAGAAGTCTTTCCAGGATGATAATAATGGAGCGAGTTATTATCACCACTACGCTTTGCAAATGTTACTAAGATTGCAAATCCTACATTCAAAGTACATGAATTGCGATTTTGCTTAGATGAAAAGGAGAGTCGGGGAGTTAATCCTCTAGCAAGGTATTCCCCCAAGACAAGATATCGAAACATGTTGCCCGATAAATTTGGTTGAGTATGCCTCATCAACTTGTTGAGAGTGCGAGTCTACCACTAGCAGTAGTAGTTCTTGGAGGACTTGTGTCAACCAAACCACAAACCAAAGATGCATGGAAGAAAGTTATCGAGAACATGAAAGGGCTATTTGTGGAAGGTGGAGAAAAGTGTTTAGAAATACTTTCATTGAGTTATAGTGATTTGCCATATTACTTGAAATTGTGTTTTCTGTACTTTGGTTGCTTCAAAGAGGACGAGGAAATTCCTACAAAAACAATAATTAGATTGTGGTCAGCAGGAGATTTCTTACCAAAAAAAAAATGGTAAAACCATAGAAGAATTTGGATATGATTATATGGAGGAGTTGGCACAATGATGTTTGATCCAAGTTACCAAGCAGAGATATGATGATAGCGCAAAGTATTGCCGAATCCATGATCTCTTGCGTGACATGTGCATTTCAGAAGCCAAAGAGAACAAATTTCTTGAAATTTACCAAAATGACACTGCAAATTGTGCAGCCCAACGACTGATCATATTTAATGAGATTAAGACTCTAAACTATTCTAACTCTTAAGTTGCGGGGTCTATTCTACCGCCATGGATATATTTTTGATCCTTCGGATTTCAGAGCTCTGAATGGACAGCTTGGCAGATTTAAATTATTAAAAGTGCTTATTGTGAGTCATGTGGATATTATTATGGAATTTAATTCTGTGTCAGAATTTCCAAGTGAAATAAAATCATTAATTCATTTAAAATGTCTTGTGTTGCATAATAACTGTATAAAGGAAGTTCCATCATGGATTTGTCATCTCCGTAATCTTCAGACTTTTATTGTAAAGGGTTCTTTTAAAAAGATATCAGATTCACTCTGGACAATTGGCAATCTCAGGCATGTCGGTGTTGGTTTCTCATCACAGGCTAATCCACCAAATATGGGAAATAATGTACCAAAGTATTTGCAGACTTTAAAAGGGGTAAATGCTGGATCATGGATAGGGAATGCACTTCCAAAGCTCACAAACCTATGCAAATTGAGCATTAATAAAGCCTCTAATGATCATGCTGATGCCCTATCTTCATCACTCCAGAAATTGGGTCGTCTTGCCTCCTTATCTATACAAGGAACCTTTGAAGATGAAATTCCTTCGGACAACATCATTACAATCTTTTCCAATCAACACTGCCTCAAGAAATTGTATCTCAGGGGAATTTGTAACTGCAAACAACTTCCACCCAATAATGTATTTCCCCCAAAACTAGTGGAACTACATCTGATATATTCTAAATTGGAGCAAGACCCAATGGCAACACTAGAGAAGCTGCCATGTCTCAAATATCTAAAACTCGGGGGTAAGTCATATAGAGGCAAACAGATGATATGTTCGGCAACAAGTTTCCCTCAACTGTTATCCTTGGAAATTGAGTATCTTAAGAAACTTGAGGAGTGGAAGATAGAGGAGAAGGCAATGTCATGTCTCAAGTCTTTGCAGATCGACAGATGTTATAGCTTGAAGATGATTCCAAAAGGACTGAAGAATGTGCCACTTGATCAATTGAAATTGGGCGGAATGTCTAATGAATTAAGAAATAGATGAAGGAGAATACAGGAGAAGACTGGTACAAGATACAACATGTGCCCAACATCTCCATTAGAAGATATTAAAAGTGAGTTCCTTTATTTAATTATTTGGTATAACTTTTGATTTTTTTGCTATGTATGACCTTTCCATTTCATCTTAATTAGAATTAACTCTCTCTCATCTATTGATATTTCAGCATATGCAGCGGCGCAATGGATAATATGTTCAATTGTTAGCTGTCTTCAAAAGGTAAGTCTTAATGTTTTGTTAATATTTATTTACTATGTTTTGTTATCAAGGAATTGTCAAAATATCAAAAAGCAAAAAATACATACATGGATTATTTGTATAGGAGCAGCGTGCGTGAGGAGTGCTCTTAGATTTCAAGGGAGCTCAAGATTAAGTCAACAACCAAGGAAGCATACATGAAGTTTCTTATATATGAACTCTACTTCAATAATTGATGTTTGTGTGGATGTCACTGATTTTATTCATATAATGTTATTTGGGTTTGATACTTTGTGGTTACATGCCCAGACATATATGTGTGTATTTGTCATTTTATTTTGTAATGTAATTGGATTTGATACTATCATTTTATATCTATTTAAGTGTGTGACAATGCATCCTGCTATTATTATTATGACAATTAATAATTATTGTTTCCTTAAATTCTAATACCATGATTTACTTTTATTTTTTTAAGCAATGTATAATATATGATGCTATCTAATATCAGAATTAACACAACGTGACAATTTTTTCCCAATTAACTCTCATTTCAAATTTTCCAATGTAACAATGGATGTTGAAAAGGTGATAATTTTCATTCATTCATCCCAAATTTTATAATCTGTTACATAAAATTAAATTTTCATTTATTACAAAATTGGCATATATAACAAAGGGTTACATCAATGAGTATGAGTGACATTTATTTTTGTGGAAAATATATATATAAATTCATATAAAAACAAAATAAAGAGCGTCTTCCGCTCATTGTCAAGCATGGGAGATTTGATATGCTTAACCAATGAATCATACTAAAATCAAAATATATATTTTTGAAGGTAAATAAGATGTTTTTCATCACAATATATATATATAACTATTAATACCATCGTCACATATCATCAAGGTAGTCAGACATGATCCGGGTATTGACCCAACCAAGCCCAGGACTCAAGAGTCTATGGGTTCTAACAAGTCGAACCGAGATTGAACTAGGATTAATAATAAAATATTATAAAAAATATATTATAATAATTAATAATGAGTAAATATAATATGAAAACCATAATTATAATATAAAAACAAAACTTAAATTTGATATTTAAATTGATAAATGGCTATTTATACATCAAATTTTGTACATTTCGTGGGAGCAAAAATAAGCATATCATCAACTAGTTCATCAGTATAAAATCCACTCACAGCATCTACTACAACAAGAATGCCACGGCCATAGAAGAAATTAATAAATGAGCATGCATGAACCCACAGGGGTCATGAATACATATATCTCTGCACATGGAGAAGTGCATCAAATAACAAATAAAAAAAAACACCCGCATTAGCACAAACATCTACTAGAAGCACAGTTGACCATCACATTAGCTATTATTGAGTGGCCAAAACGAATTAGTGCTCAAAGTTTACCACATATAACACACTTGATCAGGTACACCCACAATGTAACAACAATTCTTATTTATAAATACCTGGCATTACAAACTTTAGAAGGAAAAAAACTCATCTAAATAGAAGTTTATTTCAATCAAATATAGAATGAGGAGATTGAAGAACCTGGCCAATGAATAATTCAACTGCACACAAGCCATAAAATTTAAGGAAAAGATGAATTTGATGCCCCAAACAAAAAGTCTAGCTAAAGAAATGAATGCTTCCTGGACAGCAGTAGTCTACTTGGAAGATTTTAAAAAGAATAAGGACATAAACTAAAGAGAGAAAATTTCAATAAATGTAAGAGAACAACAAACACAACACAATAAATTACCTGTAATATGTTCAAAAAAGGTACACCGAATATTAGACTATTTTCGGATGACCATCTCATCCCTCCATGAACCTCTGAAAAGAGGTTTAAATTAAAACAAAAAAATTCCAAAATTCTCACTGAAAAAAGATCTCAATGAGAAAACTCTGTAATATGTTACACCGAATATTAGACCATCTTCCGATGACCATCTCTATGCATTTTAGATGGAATTTACCTAAAAAAAAAATCTATTTGGCTTCAAAGACATTGCAAAGAAATACAGAGAACCACAAATTTCAAAAACTCATAGAAAAACTTCACCCAGTACCAGACATGGAAAACAACACAGAAATAAAAATAAAAAAACCAACAAAACAAAGAGAAATACACACCGAATTGGATACCTTAAACAAAAAACAAGCTTCTCGGGGCCACCCCACGAAATCCACAAAGACGGTGGTGGCGGAGGAGAATCAGGGCAAGAGGACAGCGACTAAGAGAGATTGCTTCCTGATAAAAGTTTGATGAAAATAGAATTGATTCTTTCATTAACATTGTTTTAAAAAAAGTAATACTTTATCAAATAAACTTCCAACAATACAAATAAAAAAAATATATATGATAACAATATTAGATGTTTTTCTTAGTTTCTAAGTTGCATACCCCTATAAAAATGGGCAGTCACAAATATATGATCAGAAAAATTATATTTGTTTATATACTTAGGGTTGAAAATATACATTGATTGTTTTCTTTTTCTTCATTTCTAAAGATGAAAAAAAGGAGGCAAATAATTATTCAATTCTCTTAGAAACATTTTTTTTATTGGCTTTTGGTATGAGATATAGGTAAGCAAATAACAATGATTTATAAGGGTACATAAGTAAATCACTTTTTATTGGAATATATATATATATATATATATATATATATATATATATATATATATATATATATATATATAATTTCTCATTTTTATAGAGATCTTTAATAAAAAATAACAAATATAATTCTTTTACATTGAACTCTATAAAATGTTTTGATTTTACAATAAACTCCATGTTTTTTTCTTGTTAATTACATATAACTCTCTAAAACTCTTTGTAACTAACTCACAATTAATAATAATAATAATAATAATAATAATAATAAATTAACTTTACTTGTTAATAAAGATAAATATAGATATATATAAATTTTAACAAATAAGCTACAAGCGCCACACAGAAGAGCAAAGTGACATGTAGATAAGATGGCTTAACGACTTTATGGATTTATCATGTAAGACGGACTAACAATCATGACAATATAACTCTACCACGTATACTAAAAAATGATATATACGGGTTTCGACAAGAACTTATTTATTTATTGTCAAAATAAAAAACTACTTCGTTATGCAAATGTTATATATATATCCAATGAAATAAATGTGGATAAACCACAGCTTTATTGAATAAAAAGAGATAGAGAGTACAAGATAAAATCTCTCACCAGAAGTGAGGAGAGGAACTAGAAACAACAGGAAAATAAAAGACAGGGAGAGAAAGAGCTAGGAAGGCGGAAGACACCGTCTGGTCCCTCAGGCCTATCCAAGCCATCAAAAAGGGAGCAACTACTCCTCAGCATGATCGTAGTCCGATTCTCCAACAGGGGTTTGAGTCTGGCTCGTAGAAGTTAAGAGAGCGCTTGATTTTCAGTGAAGCTTCAGTAAGGACTGGTTGCTGACTGTCTCCTGTAATTGAGAACCAAGAGAGGAGCATATTAGCAGTTTTAATAAAGATATTGTAAACCGGTAAAGCAGTCAAATGAAAAATACGAGTGTTTCGTTCAATCCAGATATTCCACAAGATTGCACGGGAAATAAGATCCCAGAGGGTTCGGTGTTGTGGGATAAGAGATGGAATCCAAGAAGTCCAAAGAGTGGGAATTGAATGTGGAGAAAGGTTGAAACCAAGGATTTGAGAAAAGAAACCCCAGAGACGATTGGAGAAATCACATTCAAGAAAAAGATGGTTAACATTTTCTGAAGCTTTGTGACATAGAACACAGGTGTCTGTGGAGCTTTGAGTGTTGCACCCTCTTTTAAAGAGATTTGTGAGAGTGAGAATTTTATCTTCCCCAGCGAGCCAGCAGAAAAGAGTTATTTTGCTAGGACAACGGGTTTTCCAGAAATGAGAATAAAGTGGACTACGCATTCCACCATCAATGAGGAATTTATAAAATGATTTGACAGTGAATTTTCCACTTTTTTCCAATGCCTAGGAATAGAAATCTTCCTGACTATGATAGCAATCTGGAATGATCTCTAAGAGATAGGATAGCATGTCTGAGGGAGCAGAGAACCTCTGGACAATTAATAAGTTGGATGAATTGTCTAATATTTATCCAAGGAGATGTACAATCCGAAAAAAGTGTTGGCCAGAGGTCTTTGAGCAATTGTCCATCATGCCAACGGTCAAACCAAAGAGATGTGTTTGAGCCATTTCTGATGATTTTGTGTATACAGGATCGGAAGGGAAGTAAAGTAGAGTTCACTCCTGCCCAAAAGAAAGATTTGTTTCTAGGTGGGTTGTGGAAAAAGATTCCATTTGGGCTACCAGTTGAGTAATTATAATGAATGATTTTAGCCCAACTACTATCAGGATTACAAGATAATTTCCACCACCACTTCTTACCATCTTTCTTATAAAAAATATTGAAAAAAGAAGAAAATAAATGCAAAGTGAATTCCAAGAAACCAATTTTTAAGAGAATCGTAGGACGTGTCTTGAGTACCCCATGCACCATTCAATCATGCATGCGGGGCTGTTTGATAATTGATATGCCTTCTGTGTGGAAGCACCCATGCCATCCAACCATGCGGTTATCCTTTTTTTTTTATTATTCCTTGTCTTGAATAATTAATAATTAAACTTTAAAAACACTATTTTTATGTTTTAGTAATGATAATCTTTTCTGAAACTAAATAAAAAATTGAGGGATGAATTTTTTTTCACAATAATTATCAAAATGAATGATTTATTTATTTTATTAAAAAAATTAACATAAACTATTCGATATATATATATATATATATATATATATATATATATATATATATATATGTTTGACAACCAACGGCCTTTGGGTCAATTGGTATCGGGTCGCTTGCGTAGGCCGTTTGTTTCAAGGAGGACTAGGGATCGATCCTATGTCCTACGTAAGGTGAGGGCACGTGAGTCAGCGTTGAGCCTCTCTCTCCACACGTACATGTCCCTGGGTTTTGGTGCTTGTCACCTTTCTCAATATATATATATATATATATGAGGAACCATCATCTAGGGATGTCCATAGTAGCCATCGGATGATAATCTGACGGCTCTTATAATTATAAACAGTAAAAACTGCGTTGTACAGTGTTCGTGAACAGTGAAAAAATGTACAGTGTTTATATAAACAATCAACCATCAGATGATGATCTAACGACTTAGATTTAAAACGTCATTGGATTTAAAATCTAGGGACTTACCTAGATGATGTTTTTCCTATATATATATATATGTATGTATGTTTGACAAGTAACAAACGATTATCTCTACCACGCATGAGTGGAGGTGTCTCAATCACGTGTGAGTGTGGATTTTCACATCACTTTATATTTAAATGCTTACCACTCTATACGAGATAATTTGTAACAATTAATTAATAAATATCATGAGATAAATCCCATGTGATTTAATGTTATTATTAATAATAATATTATTATTATATATTACTTTGTTTTCTTTATTTTTTTATTTTTAATTATTTATTGGTTATTTATTTATTATAATTTGATTAATGAGGTTAAGAAAGTATTTCACAAAAGAGACTTGCTAATGATTTTTGATCTAGCATCGAATTTTTTACTTAAAATGTTTGTAGCTTTAGCTGATAAGAGATGGGGGTATATATATATATGGTTGAAGTATAAACTCTTTTAATGCATGCCCCTGATTAGCTGCTCCACTAAAAAAACCATAAAACTAATAGCTTCATGTCTCTCTGCCACATGGACTTTACGTCCTACGAGTTAGAAACCCCGTGATATTGGGTCACGGCCCAATGACTTTTTTTTGATCCACGATGCTATCACCTCCCCGCCAACGATGCATTTCCGTGTTTGATGGATCATAGAAAAACTAAACTAATATTATTTTTTTAAAATTTTTAAAATATTAAATATCAAACTTATTTTATTAATCTAAAAATAGAAATGATCGGTTATTCAAATTTTTTTTTTTCAAATACTTCCCAGCTCATTACAGCTCTGAATCTGGATGCGACTATCAAAATCGTGGACCTTACCTTACAGGGTCTATTTTTTTAAAATATAAATTTTAGTTAATTTTAGTTTTTTTAAAAATACATCCCAACTCCATGAAGCTTGATGCCAAGCTGTACCAGTGTTTTTTTTACATAAATTATAGTTTATTTAATTCTTTTCGCCTATATCACAGCTTCTTACAGCCAGGATGCCATTGCACCTGCTCTCTTGTTAAATGCCCACCACTTGTATTTATCTTTGTTTTATAATATAAATTATAATTTTTTAAAGTCAAGTCAACGTATAGATTTGTTGATGATTGCCACCCAAATTTCAGATAGAAAAATAAGATGAACGCTTATGATCCATCCGAGCTGCAGATCTAATGATTTTTTTAGTCTATTGAAATAGATCTTATGTGTAAGATGTATCATATTTGTATTTTATGAAGAAAACAAAATTCAAACTTCAATTTATAAGAGCACAAATGTGTCAACCATTAGATAGTCCAATGGCATGACACTGTTAGGTGGAAAAGATTAATCAATTTTCATATCATCAAACCTACAATTGTACAGGGTAATATAAATACACAGTTATATAAATATGGTACCTATACAAATATAGATACAGCTGTATACACAGCTGTATTCCCTAACACCCTCCCCCAACAAACTCACGGGGGATCAAACATCAAGAGTTTGGACAAGAGAAAATCATGTTGTGCCGTGTCGAGATTTAGTAAACGGATCCATGAGTCGACGCTCGGAAAGGAACAAACCGGGGAGCAGTAATGCCTTTTGCATGATTGATCACACAAGAAGAAAGCATCAACACCAATATGCTTGGAGAGAATGTTTGACATGATTCAAAAGTGATCCGAATGGCACGGTGTTGTCACAATGTAGAGGAGTAGGAGCATGCGAGACAACACCAAGATCATGCAAAAGCCAATGTAACCAAACAATCTCCTCAGCAGTAGTAGCCATAGCGAAGCTGCTGCGATGCTATCAGAGAAACGCCAGTTTGCTTCTTGGACTTCCACGCAATAAGAGAAGAGCCCAAGAACAAGCGAAGCCGATGTGAGCAGCGATCGGGACGGATCACTAGCCCAAGTAGCATCGGAATAAGAGCGAAGCTCCGAGAACTGTCGTGAGGTGAAAAAGAAGGCCTCGAGGCCAGTCGGCCCGAAGATAGCGCGAAGCCTCAAAAGATGGGCATAGTGAGCAGTAGGGTGCACTAACAAGCGGCTCAAAACATGCACAGGCATAAGCAATGTCCGGGACGAGTGAGGGTAAGATAGACCGGGACTCCCAAACCAAGTGACTATAGCGTGTCGGATCAGATAAGGGAGTCCGCTCATTAGCACGCAACTGAAGATGTAGCTCCATAGGAGTGGTCACAGCAGAAGAGTCAGAGAGAGCTGACCGTGCGAGGATATCGGATGTGTATGTCGTGGGACAACTGAAAACCAGTAGAAGTAGAAGTGACCTCAATGACCAAAAAATAGCTCAATCGACCAAGATCAGTCATCTGGAAATGTTGCTGAAGGTGATGCTTGACAAAATCCACTTGAGCAGGATTATCACCAGTGATGATCATATCATCCACATAAAGCAACAACAAAGTCCGACCATGAGAGGAAGAGTGCACAAATAAAGCGGGATCATGCGGACTAGGCTAAAAACCAGCAGCAACCACAGCAGAACTGAAACGCTCAAACCAGGCCCGAGGAGCATGTTTGAGACCATAGAGAGCCTTCCGAAGACGACAGACCAAACTAGAAGGAGAATAAAAACCAGGGGCAGGAAGCATGTAAACCTCTTGCTGAAGATCCCAGTGAAGAAAAGCATTATTCACATCAAGCTGAAAAAGGGACCATCGTCGAATAGCAGCAACAGCAATGAGAGCTCGAATGGTGAGTCATGTGAGCTCACGGGAGCAAAAAGTCTCATCATAATCTCGTCCCCTGCTCCTACTAAAACCACGAGCCACAAGGCGAGCCTTGCTCGCTCTGACGAACCCGTCGGAGGCGAGTCTTTACTCATGAGACCCACTTGCAGGTAATGGGAACAGCGCCAGGAGGAAGGGGAACCAAATCCCATGTAGAGGTGCGCTCGAGCGCCTCTAACTTAGCAGATATAGCAGCTTGCCACTCAGGTATTTTGACAGCCTTTCGGTAAGAAGATGGCTCTCGAGGGCCATTGGATGGAGAAATAGGTAGGTCAAGAAGCTGAGAGGCAAGATTAAGGCGATCAGGGGGATGACGATCACGAAGAGGATAGCGACGTGTAGGGGGATCATCCGTGGGGAACACATCACGAGGGAAGCCGTTGGCCTTGGGTGACTGCTAGGAAGAGGAGGAGCGGGAATTGAAACATGGAGAGGAGGGTCAGCAGTCAATGATGAAACAGATGGAGGAGAGGATGGATGAGATACAAATGGAGATGGGGACAGAGAAGGTGGTGAGGACACAATGAGAAACTGAACATCGGTCGAGGTAGTAGAGGAATGAGAAGAAGAGGAAGGGGAAGGGATAAAGAAAGAACGATCCTCAATAAAAGAGACATCACGCGAGATACGGAGGCGACGTGTAACAGGATCATAACACCGATAGCCTTTGTGCTCAGGACTATAACTAAGGAAGACACAAGGAACAGACTGAGCAGAAAGTTTAGTCCGCTCTCGAGGCATAAGGAGGACATAACACAAATAAGCAAACACACGAAGATGAGAATAACGGGGTGGGCTGGAAAAAAGACATTTCCCTGGACTACAACCTTGAAGAAAGGAAGAGGGTTGAAGATTGATGAGGTAAACAGCAGTAGAGGCAGACCTCGACCCTCAAAAGTGAGGGGAACATGGGAGACAATGAGGAAAGAGTACGAGCGGTTTCAAGAATATGGCGATGTTTCCTTTCAGAGTACCATTCGAGCATGGGCACCGGGACAAGAGAGTCGAGGAAGAGTGTCAGGTGGGAGGCAAGAACCTCACGAAACTCATGAGAAAGATACTCCCCTCCTAAATCGGAACGGAAAGTACGAATGGTGGCCAAAAATTGGGTTCGCACCATATTAGAGAAATTAATATAAACCTTTAAAAACTCGGAACGAGAACGCATAAAATAAATCCAAGTGTAACGGGAGAAATCATCAACAAAAATGACATAATAACGATGTCCACCTTTGGAAACAAACGGGGCAGGACCCCAAACATCCGAATGAACTAATTCAAACGGAGACCCAGACCTAGACATACTTGAAGGATACGGGAGTTGTAGTTGTTTGCCAAGCTTACAACCCGAACAAGAATGAGAAATATCAACTGAAACACGACCTAAAATACCCTGATGAATAAGAGAAGACAGGCGAGAACCACTAGGATGGTCAAGCCGATGATGCCACTGATGGAAACGAACAGTAGAAAAACAATAAATAGAGGCCGCTGGTAACGTAGAAGAGGACGGAAGATGAAGATGATCGAGCACATACACCCCACTATGGTGATGGCTAGCTCGATGAGGGTCCCCTGTGAGGCGATCCCGCACCACGACAACCAAACTCATCAAAAATAACAAGATAGCCAGAGAAGCGAGTGGCTACGAAATAAGGTTCATGGGACAGTGGTACAAAGGTAACACCAGGAATATGAAAATGAGTGGTGTGTAAGAGGCCACGACTAGGGACAAGGAGTGTCATGCCATTAGCAATAATGACACGAAGATCAGAAGAAAAAGGGTGAAGAGAGTGAAGGTGGGTAGCATCATAAGTCATATGAAAAAGAAGCTCCGAGTCAAGTAACCAAGAGGATGAAGAAATACATCAGGGGCGGAGGCGACTGATGGGTGAGTGGAGACGTCGGAGGCATCCTGAGTGAGTATTGGGGCCGAAGAGGGAGAAATCTGACTCCTTGAAAGCTGTTGAATAAGTTGTTAAAAGCTGCTTTCAGTAGACGACGGACCACCCTAAGTAGGCGAGGGTGGTGTAGGGAGACTGTCTGTCTATTGTGCTATCATCCGAGGCCATCTGTGAGCTTGCGACACTCGATGACGAATATGGCGGGGCAGCGTACGATATGACACCCGAGGCCCGATCGTTGAGGAGATGCACTAGAAACTGGTTCCTAAGACTAAGATAGAGGATGGACAGGAGCGCTAAGAGCAGGAGACAGGATCAAAGGAGCAATGGTCGGCACTGGGTTCTACTGGGGATCAGTAAGAACAAAATGAGGAGAAGTAGGTGATGGAACCACATCTAAAGACCGAAGACGAGTCTCCTCAGCAAGCACATATGCCAGAGTATCACTAGCGAGACGGAGGTGTAACCCGGTGTAGCTAGCTTCGAGCGGCCTCGAACTCGGGCGAAGACGCATGAGAAACTCGTAAATGCAAAGATAATCACGATCTTGAGTAATGGCAAGACAACGGCGCTGGGTCGAAGAAGGGGAGGGTCGTCTCATCACACTAACGCCATAAATCAGCGATCACGCAAAGAAATCCGAGATAGAGGTCTCATCTTGATAGGTAGAGGTGAGTCTGTAGCAAGGAGTACGCAAGCCTTTGATTTGGAAGGAAGATAGAGTGCTTGTGAGATGATCCCAAATCGCCTTGGTCGTAGAAAGATCACAAACAACCAAAGCGAGATAGAAAGCTCACAGGGATCGAGCGGATGATAGCAATGAGTACGAGACATCATCCTCGGTCCACTCGAGTCAGTCGCAGCGTCGGAAGAGGACGCGCTAGTAATTGTAGATGAAGGGTAGCTAGAAGAGTCGGCACTAGAAGAAACTGGAGGCGGACGGGTACCATCAATATGACCCCAAAGATTAAGTCCGAAGGAGAGCACACGTAAAGTGGGACGACCATGCTTTATAATTAGTGTGCCATTGAGCATGACGTCCATATACGGAGATAAGAAACCCGGGCAAAGGCCATGAGAAACACACTACTGGTCTGAGGATCGCTATGAGGGGCCAAGGATGAGGCGGGCGGTGTCGTTGGCATTGTGCTGGGATGCCTGGGAGGCCTTGGGAGAGGCTCAAGGATGGGCCGAGGCGTGAGGGCCTTGGCGCAGCGTCTGTGGCCCGATTGTCTTTGCGGATGCTCAGTTGAGGAGACTGCGCGCATGGGCGGCGACCGTGGCCTTGGTGCATCTTTCGGGCAGCTGCGGGAAGATGCGCTAAGCGGCTTGGCGCGTCAGCCGGGCTGCGGGCGCTCACGGCAGGCGCATGCTTGGGCTGGGCTGGGCGAGCGTCTCGCTGGCCTGGTCGGCTCGAGTGTGCGGCGTGTGCGCTGGCCACTCGGGAGGCGAGCGCCAGGCGTGGCAGGCCTTCACTGGCCGTGGGCTGGGCGGCGGCGAGCTGTGGCAGGAGCCTGAGGGAGATGAGGTCAGCGGACGGGCGAGGCGAGGGCGCGGGCGTCGGTGGGTGCGTCTTGAGCGGCGATTCAAAGCGGCGCGCGGAAAATTTTAGATTTAGAAAACGTCTCTGATACCATGTTAGGTGGAAAAGATTAATCAATTTTCATATCATCAAACCTACAATTGTATAGGGTATATATAGATACACTATTATATAAATATGGTAGCTTTACAAATATAGATACAGCTGTATACGTAGCTGTATTCCCTAACAGACACCAAGGTGTAAAGTGGAGGTTATGGGTTCAAATCCCTTTTCTGGCAGTACTGTTTTTGTACAGTTTATATACTATTCACTTGGGATTTTTAAATTATTATTGTATTGTACATATACTGTGTATCGGGGTTTCAGTATTGTTTAGTACTGTTTATATTAATAAAAAAAAAGGACGCTTGTTACCTATTATTAAAAAATAAATAAATAAATAAGAGCATAAATGTGTTAAATGATTAACTTATCATCTATGTATATTTTTTTTTCAATTGTCCATGATTTATAAAGATTATTAGTCTAACGATCTTTTTGTCTATTAGCATAGATTTTATGTGTAAGATGTTTTAATTTTTTTTTAATAAAATGAATAAGTCATAATTCTCAACTAATACTATAAGATGGAATTAATTCTTTAATCTTTTATTTTTGAGGAAGATGAGCTCGATTAAGGGTGTATGTCTTATTCATGGTCACCTTCCTCATTTTAACTTTTTGTTTTTACTATAAATCTTTTCAGGTTTGCTCTTAGACATGCATTAATAAATAGCTTTGTTTTCTTTATTTTTAATTATTTATTGACTATTTATTTATTTATTGTAATTTGATCAACGTGGTTACGAAAGTACTTCCTCTCGTTTAATTTTGTCTGTTTTATTCATCAATTTATAAAATTTATAAAATATAAAATATTATCTTTTAAAAATTTAATTTTTATATTAAATATAATTTTATAACTTTCAATAAATCATATTAACTATATATTTTCTTAAATTATATTTTAAGTGAGGGTAATTTTTAAAATTAATATAATTTGTTTTATAAGTTTTACATTATCAATTAATTTTAATCTATTTTCTTAATTTATATGAATTATTTAAATTTGATAAATCAAAAGATTTGAAGGGTGTATTTAATATATATATATATATATATATATATATATATATATATATATATATATATATATATATATATTAATAATTTTTAGTTTATTTGTACCAAACTTTTACCTAAGATATTTGTGTGTTAAGCTTTAACTTACGAAGGATGATGATAAAACTACATGTGGTCGAAGTATAAACTTTTCTAATATGTATACCACTTGCTAGTTTCTCCATTATAAAATTAAACAAAAAAAAAACCCATTAAACTGATAGCCTCTGCCAGTGGATGAGGGTAAATTTTTTGATAGGATACTCAACTATGGTGAATTATCAGTTTGAGGTCCAAACTTTGATTTGTATCAAAATGGTGACCTATCTTTAGTTATGTTTCACCGATTGGGTACCCGGATAATTCCGGTTATATTTGAATGATGTGGCAGTTCGGAAATATGAGTCAGCATAAAAAAATAAATGGTGCTTGCCACGTCAGCAACCCAGGTGACATTTCTCTCTCTCAAGCTCTTTAATTAGTCAACTATATGCGGGTTTTGGTCCAAATGCGCAAGCTTGGCGTAGTCAACCTGTTCAGCCACCACCATGCCGAGTCTTGGTCCTCCGTCCGTCTTCAATCTCAGCAAGAACATCACTTTTAGAGTAGCTTTGGGTTGCAGTCCCATTCATGAAGAGCAAGACAAGTTTATCTCTCTCTCTCTCTCTCACAGAAGCTCTTTAATTAATAATGGTAACCAACACTCATTTACTTGAACTGAATTTTTTTAACATTAAGAGCTAGAGCCGTGGAAGGCTATTCATAGGACGTCAAGAGATGTAAACCAAGTGAAGAAAAATGTTAGAGATGATGTAGTTGGGTGGTGTTGGTGGAGGAGGAGCTCCCGGGACGTCGGGGATCGGGAAGGGAAGGAGGAGAAGGTTTTGAGAAAAGCTAGAGAGAGAGAGAGAGAGAGAGATAACCTAGGGTTCTTGGCGTGGCAAGCACCATTTATTTTTATCTCGACTCATATTTCCAGCGCCACTCATTCAAATATGACCGGAATTACCCGGGTACCCAATCGGTGAAACATAATTAAAGATAGGTCACCATTTTGATACAAATCAAAGTTTGGACCCAAACTGATAATTCACCATAGTTGGGTACTCTATCAAAAAATTTTCCCAGTGGATGATGCATGCCATGGATCAGAAAAACCAAACCAACATTATTATTTTTTAATTTAAAATATTAAATATTAAACTTATTTTATTAATCTAAAAATAAAAAAATTATAGTTTATTATTTTTTCCCAAATATTCCTTGTTCATTACATCTTTTTTTTTTTAATAATAGACGACAAGCGCCCTTTTTATATGAATATAAAGCAGATCTTAAGCAGATCTTGGAGCCGGGATATCTGATATATGTATACTATGAGAATATTATAGAAATCGCAGTGAGCGAGTGTATGAGCAGATGCGAGGGAGCGATCATTGGAGGAGAGATTTGAACCCATGACCTCCCCCTTACACTTTGATGTCATACCATTAGGCTATCCAATGGTTGACGTTCATTACAGCTTACCTTTAGACTGTATTTTAAAAAAAATATATATACAAATTATAGTTCAAAAAATAGTTCCCAGCTCATTACAACTTTCATGCCACTATCAAAGTTGTTGTGGATCTTATATTTTTTTAATATATATTTTAGTTTATTTGAAAGGTTATAAACTTATATAAGTAAATATAAATGTATAAAATTTCCATCTACGTGTTTTTTTATGTACTAGACATCGCATGAGCCCCATTTTGCAACCCTGAGAGCACGTCTTGAGATCCTCGAGATCAGCAACAACGTGTGGCACATTGTCGATGTGACGACACTGGATGCATTTCCTGACGGATCTTGGGAAAATCAAACTAATACATTAAACTATATATATTCTATTATTTTAAAAATATAAAATTATATTGCTACTCCCCTTCATAGATTTATCTGCAACTTTCCTGCTGAAGAAGAAGAAGAAGAAGAGACAGGAACAAATCAATGGCTGATGCTGCAGTAGGTTCTCTAGTCCGGAAGCTTGGTGATCTATTAGTGCAAGAAGCCATCAATTTGCATGGAGTGAGTGATCAAGTGGAGTGGTTGAAACGAGAACTGGAGACAATGCAGTGCTTCTTAAAGGATGCAGAAGCAAAAAAGAACAATGGTGATGACGAGAGGGTCAAGAACTGGGTCACGAAAATGAGAGATATTGCTTTTGAAGCTGAGGACATCATTGACACTTTCATGTATTACACGCTACGTAGACAACAGGGGCAGCCTGGTTGCATTGGTTTCATCAAGAGGTATGTTTTACAAACACCAATTTACTTACATGAAAATGAGCACTTATTATTATATATATGCACGAGGGTATGCTTTTTTATTTCTTTAGTCAAAGATTTTTAGGTGAAAAAAGTTAAATCTAACCTTGTTTTATAGATCTAATTTTTAGTATTTAGATTGACTTATAAAAAATATATAATTAGTGAAATTGTTTTTTTCAAGTTTATTAGGTTAGGTTCAAATCCCTCCCTCGACAATACTATTCCACGTATTTTTCATACAATCGATCATTCGGATTCATATATTATACGTATATGTTAGTACATCAGGGTTTCGATCTTGTTCGATCATCGTTTATATTAATAAAAAAAGGACTGACTTATCGCTATTATTCAAAAATTATTAGGTTAGTGTTTTTCGAATAGATTTTTCATAGAGTTATGAAATCGGATACTGGGTTATTTTTCTTGGATGTAAATGTCTTGCTAGACTTGCATATGGTACATGCTGACCTTATTCTCAATTTCTTTCCCACATTCTCATGAGTTTTTAATCTTATCTTAAATTAACTAAAATTAATTGAAAGTATATATATGATGAGCAAGATAAATATCTCAAACTTCAGAGTCCTTAAATTTCTCTAAATTATTTGATCAAATGAAATTCGACTATAGATGCATTAAAAATTGGAGCGGATCGGGTATAAGAAATAACTATGCTTTTTCTCCGGGGTTTGTGTTTATATTTGATGAATTGATCAGTGAGACACAAGGTTCATGTGGATGTTCAAGGGATAAAAAACTAGGTTGCGGGAGCTATCTCGAGTAGAGAAGTATATGGCATTTCTAATATTGGTACAACTAATCAATACGAAGTCCGGTGAGATCCCTATATTGCCTCAACTGAGAGATGACATTGATATGGTTGGCTTTGATGATGAGAAGAAAAAGATTGTGCTAGAGTTGGTTAATGAAGAGAAAACAAATCGATCAGTGATTTCTATAGTGGGTATGGGTGGTCTGGGAAAGACCACACTTGCTAAAAATATTTATAATGATCACGAAGAAAAGAGAAGCTTTGATATATTTGCATGGGTAATCATATCTCAAGAATATACCATCCATGAGGTTTTGAAGAGAATCTCTTCAAAAATTTCAGCAACTCCATCAGCTGACACAATCCAAGACCTCTCGGGTTTACTATTTACGAAAAAAATTGAAGAAAAGGCAAGTACTTGATCGTTCTTGATGATGTTTGGAAACAAGATGTATGGAATGAATTACTAAAAAGTCTTTTCGAGATGTTAATAATGGAGGCGAGTTGTTATCACCACCCGCTTGAAAATGTCATTAATATTGCGGATCCTACCACTAAACTTCATAAAGCTGCGTTACCTAAATGAAAAGGAGGTTGGGAGTTGTTTCTTCATGAGTCTTCCCAAGACAAGACATTGAAACATGTTGCCCGACAAGTTTGCTTGATTATGCTCATCAACTTGTTCAGAGGTGTGGGGGTCTACCACTAGCACTAGTAGTTCTTGGAGGACTTGTCTCAACTAAACCACAAACCCAAGATGCATGGCATAAAATTGTTGACAGCATGAAAGGGCAATTTGTGGAAGGAGGAAAAAGGTGTTTAAAAATACTTGCATTGAGCTATAATGATTTGCCCTATTACTTGAAATCGTGTTTTCTATACTTTGGTTGCTTCAAAGAGGATGAGAAAATTCCTGCAAAAACATTAGTTAGATTGTGGTTAGCAGAAGGTTTCTTGCCCAAAAAAAATGGTACAACCACAGAAGAAGAAATTGGATTTGATTGTCTAGAGGAGTTGGCACAACGATGTTTGATCCAAGTTACCAAACGGAAATATGATGATAGTGCAAAGAGATGCCAAATTCATGATCTCTTGCGTGACATGTGCATTTCAGAAGCCAAAGAGAGCAGATTCCTTAAACTCTACAAGAATGACGCTGAAGATTGTATGACAACGGCAAATGCAGCCCGACGACTGATCATATTTAATGAGATTGAGACTCTAAACTATTCTAACTCAAAGTTGCGGGGTCTATTCTATGATAAAAGTGATAATCTTCCGCCTTTTAGAGCTCTCAAAGGACAACTTGGCAAGTTTAAATTATTAAAAGTGTTGTTTCTTTTGGCTATTTCAGATATATCAGAATTTCCTAGTGAAATCAAATCATTAATTCATTTAAGATATCTTGAGTTCCATTCTGTGAATCTGAAGGAAGTTCCATCATGGATTGGTCATCTCCGCAATCTCCAGACTTTTATTCTTTCCTATGGTGGAAGGTTAGAAAAGATATCAGATTCACTCTGGACAATTGGTAATCTCAGGCATGTTTGTCTACCTACATCAACGGGTCCTCCTCCAAATATGAGAAATAATGTACCAAAGAATTTGCAGATTTTAGAATGGGTAAATGCTGGATCATGGATAGGAAATGCACTTCCAAAGCTCACAAATCTACGCAAATTGAAGATCTGTAATGTCTCTAATGATCATGCCAATGCACTATCTTCATCACTCCAGAAATTGGGTCGTCTTGCCTCCTTATCCATCGAAATTGGAGATGAAATTCCTTTGGACAACATCATTACAGCCTTTTCCAATCAACATTGCCCCAAGAAATTGTTTCTCAAAGGAAGTTTGAACCACAAACAGCTTCCACTCAATGATGTATTTCCTCAACAACTAGTGAAACTATTTCTGATGTTTTCTAAATTGGAGCAAGACCCAATGGCAACACTAGGGAAGCTACCATGTCTCAAGTATCTAAAACTCTACGATGCATATGAAGGCAAACAGATGATATGTTCGGCAGCAGGTTTCCCTCAACTGTTATCCTTGACAATCTTGGTATTTGATCAACTTGAGGAGTGGCATATCGAGGACAAGACAATGCCACGTCTCAAGTCTTTGTGGATCATCAATTGTAAAAGGTTGAAGATGATTCCAGAAGGACTGAAGAATGTGTCACTTCATCGATTGGTAGTATCACTTATGCCTGAAGAATTCAAAACTCGGATGAAGGAGAATACAGGAGAAGACTGGTACAAGATACAACATGTGCCCAACATCTCTTTTCCTTAATAATATTAAGTGAGTTCCTTACTTTATTTAATTATTTGGTATATCTTTGATTTTTTTGCTATGTATGACTTTTCCATTTCATCTTAATTAGAATTAACTCTCTCTCATCTTTTGATATTTCAGCATATGCAGGGGCGCAATGGATAATATGTTCAATTGTTAGCCGCTTTCATCAAAAGGTAAGTCTTATTGTTTTGTTAAATTTTATTTACTATGTTTTGTTATCAAGTAATTATCAAAATATCAAAAAAATAATAAAAAAAATACATACATGGATTATTTGTATAGGAGCGACGTGCGTGAGGAGTACTTTTGGACTTCAAAGGAGCTCCATATTAAGTCAGCAAGCAAGGAATCATGCATTAAGTTTCTTATATATGAACTTTACTTCAATTGATGTTTGTGTGGATGTTTGTGATTTTATTTATGTAATTTTGTATGGATTTGATATTTTGTGGTTATATGCCCAGACATATATGTTTGTATTTATGATTTTATTTTGTAACGTAATTGGGTTTGATACTCTATCATTTTATATATATTTAAGTGTGTGACAATGCATTCCTCTATTATTGTTATGACAATTTATAATTACTGTTTCCTTAAATTCTAATACAAATGAGAAGTTGGATGATTCCATGTCGACCATTCATAGAAGCCTTGAGTTTCTGGGACCTCGTGTTGCAATTCCTGACGTGGTTACAACACCGGAGGAGACCCCACGTCTGAGCATGGGCTAGCGTTCTGCTGAGGATTTGGAGGGAGTTCGGCTTCCTCTGCTGGCTGAGCAATGTATAATATAAGGTGTTGTTTAATATCAGAATTAACGCAACATGATAATTTTTTCCAATTAACTCTCATTTCAAATTTTCCAACGCAAAAATGGATGTTGAAAAGGTAATAATTTTCATTCATTAATTTCAAAATTTTATAATCTGTTTTATAAAATTAAATTTCCATTTATTTCAAAATTGGCATATATAACAAAGGGTAACATCTAGAATGACATTTAATTTTATGGAAAAAATATATAAATTCATATAAAAACAAAATAAAGAGCGTCATCCGCTCATTGTCAAGCATGGAAGATTTGATCTACTTAACCAATGAACTGGGGGTCAATAATAAAATATTATAATAATTAATAATGAGCCAATATAATATGAAATCTATAATTATAATATAAAAACAAATACTTAAAATTTGATATTTAAATCGATAAATGGTTATTTATACATTAGTATTTTCTAATTATGCCCATTTATTTTCTCGGTTTTTGAATTAATTATCAATTTAATATATTAATATATAATTGTTGAACATCTCTTAGTGAATTTTATTTATATATTGGTTCGTTTCGTTAAACTAGATAAGAAATTACTTACTACTTCTTATCCTTTGATATGGATGATAAATTGTATCCATTAACTTACTGATCTCAATACCAATTTTTGTTTTTTTAAATATTTATTTTTTATATATTTTTTATTTAGTTGGAATATTTTTATTTTTATAATTTATAATGAAATTACACTCATATATTATTTTATTTTCTTAAATAAAATAAAGTATTTGTAAAGTATTTATCATAATATATTGATGAATTTTATTTTTAAATCTGATTTAGTTAATTTTTTTTGTTATATTTACGAAGAATATTTTTTTTTGTAATTATATTTATTGATTATATATTGAAAATAAATATTAATAATTATATATGATTGTGTGGTTTTAATGAAAAATAATAAGTATTAAGTATTATCAAAAATAAATCCTAGCATCACTTGACCCATCCGAGTCAACTGGTTCACAGTCAAACTGGCCAGATCACAGGCTTATCATTTGGTTTTTTCATGTCCAGTTCAATGGGGTATGCCTGGACGGCGGGATCGGTCATGTATAATAGTAAGGAGACAAACATCAACTAACAAACTACACTAGAATATATGAGTAAGAAAAAGTAAGTTTTACTTATAAATTTAAATTTAATAATATGATTACAAGCATGTCAGCTGATTCTTCTACAAGTGCTTCAACTCATAAAAAAAAATCACTTAAAAACAATGATAATTGGATGACCATCCAATCGAAAACTGATTGAAACGTTGAGGGTTCTGATTTATTTATGGTTCTATCACTACAAAAAAATTGCCATATAGCGACACTTATCTATAGTGACGGCTAAATTTCGTAGCTATAAACCTGCTTTTACTAGCAGATCTTTAAAAGCTATCGAAAGCAGACAAGATATTTCTTGGCAATTTCGTTTCAGTCGATATAGCTATATTGTATTCGACTTTTATCTATAGTGATGGTCAAATTCCGTTACTATAGACTATTTTTACCAACAATACTTTAAAATTGTTAGAATAAACAAGATATTCTCGATGGATTTTTATTCCTTTAGTATAGCTATTATTTTATTACGACTTGTATCTATAGTAATGACGCAAATTTACTTTGCTATAGACTATTTTTACCGACAATATTTTCAAAGCTATCGAATAGACAAGATATTTCTTGTGAACTTCATTTTCAGTCGAGTATAGTATATTGTATTTTGACTTTTATCTATAGTGACAGTCAAATTCCGTAGCTATAGATTATTTTTACCAACAATACTTTAAAATTGTTAGAAAATACAAGATATTAACTAATGGATTTTATTCCGTTAGTATAGCTATTATTTTATTCTGACTTTTATCTATAGTGATAGTCAAATTCTGTAGCTATAGATTGTTTTTACCAATAGTACATTAAAACTGTCAGAATAGACAAGATATTTACTGAAAGGATTTCATACCAACACACCTCTATGAGTGTCAGGAAGAAATTAAATATTTATTGATGCATATTCTTCCGTTAGCATAGTTATTGTCATATCTGGGACGCTTATCTATAGTGAAGGTCAAAATTTTTGTAGGTATAGACTATTTATCTGATAAAATTTCAAGAATAAATCAAGCATATAATGACACCTATTTTTCTATTGGTATAAATATTACTATATATTGATTCTTATCATAGTAGCGATGTCAAAGTGTGTAACTACAAATGGTTTATACTAATGAAATTTTATAATTATTAGAATAAATTGGACATTTGCTGATGTTTATGCTTTCGTTGGTATAAATCTACAAAATATATTTTAATAAAATATTATATATATAATTTTATAATTTTATATATTCCTAATCAGCACCTTGTTATGCATGTTTTTCTTATTGTGTCAGTTCTGCATTTATGTTAATTGTTAATATCTGTATATTGTGTCTTCAATTTCAGGTGAAGTAGAAAAGCAGCTGAGCTTGTTAGAAGAATTGGTTCCATATTCGATTAGCAAGAACAGTGAAATGACAAGAGATTTTCTTTACAGGAAAGTGCTAAAATGAGAATTCACATTTAAATTTATGACAGTTATTTTTGTCTTGCATAATCAAGAGTAATACTATGAAGCTTCTTGGCATATCTTTTGTCCAAGACAACTGATATTTACTAGCAAAGATTATTATTCCCGTTCTACTAAAAACTAATTGGAGAGATAATATTCTTTTTATGTTTTCAATGATTCAGTGTTTCTGATGATGTTTACATGTATGCTCAATGATATGTTTACTTGCAAAGCTAACACTTGTCTCATGTGTGTTACAGTATAAATAACAAATTGAATCCCAATTTCATTCGAGTGAGGCTTTTGGAAGCTCAGTGAGGGTTTTGATCACTTGATATCACTAGCAGGTAATGCTATTTGTACAATCTCTTTGATCATTGTTTACTGTCTCAATAATGACCTTTTAGCCTCTATTTATCATTCATTTATCATATAAAGTAGTTGATAAATAATTCACAATCTGGATGCACAGCATCATCACGTGCACACACCATATTCTTAAAGCACAAGTGGCTTGCTAAAACATAGAGAAGAGAGAGAAAAAGTAACAACAAAAGAAAATTGAAAAGCTATGCTTCTCCAATGAACAATGAGAAGTTTTACTTGGATCATGAAGATTAATGATCAAACGTGGGGACATGGAGATGGTGTTGTTTCAACATTATTTAGATGCTTAATGATACTTCTAATTAATGGTATTGATCATGAAAATATGTGTGCGTGCGTGTGTGATCTTGAGTTCTTTTAATCCATTGATTATATTGATCAAATTATGAGTGACTTATATGTGAATAGGCTCTTTCTTAACTTTATTATAAATTAACTCGAAAATGAAGGATGATTTATGATTTGTTAACTCAACTCGAACTAACTCGTTCGTGCTTTGACAACTTTGAGCTTCATTTGTACTAATCATTGATTGATTAATTATTAGTTATAACCGTGTTCTCTCATAATCATATCGAATATATATAACTATAAACATATACAACTCTTTATAATATTTGAATTTTATAGCTTTGGTGTTTAGGTATGAATTGAATATATATATATAGTAGAGTTATATATATATATATATATATATATATATATATATATATATATATATATATATATATATATATATATTAATTGTTGTGAATAAATTGCATGGTTGTACTAATTGTTACTACTCTCTTTTTATGTTTGTTCAAAAATTATGGTGTATGTTTTCGAGCAGTGGAAGGTGAGCTTTCCAGTGGTGTTCAAGTTGTAAGTCCAGGACTTCTGTTTTTACTTGTGCTAGACTCGAATACTCCATGGCATAAAGTAATAATATATTGTTATTATCATATGTTTAGGAATATGTGTTTATAATAATGTTTGCGAGCACAAGTACTTGGTGAGAGTTTGAAGGAGATGTTGAGAGTCATCGAGATAAAGAAATTGCTTCCAGAGGAGGATGGGTGGAGAATTGACGGGAAAAAAGAGCGAAGGTTGAGAATGATAGGGTTGCGCAAACACTGGTGTGACTCGATTATGAACAGACCGAGTTCAAACCATGTTGAATAGGACACCGAACTAGTTATTATATATATATATTATTTTGATGAAACTTGTTATTGGTTTTTCTTTTCAATTTAGTATTTTGATGGGAAAGCGAGAGTGTTTTGGGACAAAGATGCAGGGGAGTATTAGCGGTGAAAAGCAGATGAGAAACATGTTTCTATGAGAAGTACTTGGAGGAAGGAGTGTGGAAAGAGCATAGTGTCAGTACCATTTAGATGTTTGATTGGTTTATGTTTTTGTGTGTGTGTGTACTTTATAGTTTAACAAAGAAGTCTGTTTTGGCTTTCGGCACACGATGAGCTTGACGTTGCTTTGAAATTTATCTATGGATTGGAAGTTTATCGCTGACAATCAATGAAGGGATTTGATTTATGTGTCTTTTGATTTTAATCAATAAAAATTGTTTTTATTTTGTTATTTATCATTTTTGCTTTTATTTATTACCAGGTGAAAAATATTATAAATTATATAATATGCAAAAAATGTATAGGTATAATGATAATATTATCAAAAAATTTCATCACTATAGATATACTGATGGTATTACTCGTTAGTAAAAACTTTTAGAAATTATCATATATGATATCTTAAGCGATATTGATTCGTCAGTAAAAACTTTAGAATTTAATCACTATAGACATACTGACGGTATTATCTGTCAGTAAAAACTTTTAGAAATTTAATAATCACTATAGATATACTAATGGTATAATGTGTCAGTAAAAACTTTAAGAAATTTAATCATTATAGATATATTGACGGTATTATCCGTTAGTAAAATTTTTTCAAAATTTCATCAATGTAGATATACTGACGGTATTATCCGTCAGTAAAAAATTTAATAATTGATTTAAGAAAAAGGATAAAGTGACGGGCATCTCCGTCAATATAGGTTATAGTTACATACTCAATGCTGTCGGTACATCCTGATGGGATATTGCAACAGATGTAATTTTTGTCAATATAAGTCTATAGTGTCGAAGGATAATTTGACGAAAATTTCACTGTTGCAATAGGGTTCATGGCTGTCGGTATAGCATGAAAATGGCTATAGTGACAAATATTGAGGTTTTAGTGACGGAATTTTGACTGTCACTATATAACAATTTTTTTTATAGTGTATACATGGCCAACTGGATAATAAGTCTTTTAATTTGGACCGATGGATCTTAAAATTAAGTCCCCCATTAATGACTAAAGCATTTAAACAAAGGCTTGTTTGATGATGAAAAGGGTTGTCGAGTATATATATTATATAATTTTATATGAAAATTTAATATATTCAAATGACTTGTATACCTCATGTTGAAGTGGGGGATTGCTAATGTGACATTGTAGACGTTGTATTTACCAATCCGCCCTTCTTTTTCCTATTAATTTGAAAAACCTATTAAAATATTTATTTATCTTAAAGTTTTAATTTTTTTCTAGATGGATGAAGAAAAACAGTGAAGTCCTTTTGGTCTTTTTATTAAAAAGTTAATTAGTTTTTTAGAATAAAAATAAATAAGTTAAAAACAATGTTTAATACACATGTTTATATGAGTGAGCAAATGAAAGCCCTTTTATTAAAACTACCTTAAAATCGAATTTATGTGATTTAGAAAATAATAACAAATAATAAGAAAGGTTTAAATAATAAATCATGCATATAGCATTGGCGCCGTTTATCATTTAATTGAGTGTTTAATATCAGTATTTAACTATTTTAAAATTAATATATTAAAGTATTGCACCTATATGAAGATTTGCACAAATCAAAGTCAATCTGTTTAAGGTCCTAAAAAATAAAACTTCATATTATTATCATTATGGGACATATGTAGGACATGGAGATAAGAGGACAAGTTATGTTCAAACTATTTATTGATGTGCCCTCATGCCCTTTGCAATGATGCTTGCATCTTTTAATTTGCAATTATGGTAGCATGCATGGCATCAAATAATAATTAATTTTGTTTACGTTCTCAACTAAATTAATTCTACTTTGTCATCTTTCTTGTTTTGTGTTCCAAAGCCCAAATTACGTTCTTTTTAAAAAGGCTTGTCTATACATAATACTAATCATAAGGTTATCTATAAATTATATATAAACAAGTTATACCAAATTAAATAAACTATATTTAATTGCATTCCAAGTGAGAAATAAACTCTCTTTAATTATAGCTAATTATTTTAAAATTATACTCCTAATAGTTAATTAGAAACCTAAAAGGCTAAAATTTGGTTATGTTTACTATCTAAAAATTATGCAATGATATGCTATTATTGTAATTTGTCGGAACATATATTTTATCATTAAATATTTCCTTGACTTGAGTTAAAAGTATTTTTTTCAAAAACATATTGAGCAAATAACGAGAGTAACAAACTCGAAACAATCAATCAAAAACTAAATCAAAAATAAAATAATAATGCAAAACATAATGATAAATATTTATATGAAAATCTTAAAACTATTGACTTGAGTAAAAGATTTTACCAATCTTTTGGAAGAGATTGCAAATGTGAGATCTAATTAGTACTTCCAATAACCTCAAACTACTTATTAAACAAGAGATGGGCAAAAGTATTTATAGGCTTTATTAAAAAAAAACTCTAATCTTAATTGTATTCAAAAGTTTAATCATAATGGTGCTTAAAACACTAACTCTTAATTGGACATAAGTAATAGTTTTGATAGAGCTCAAATCAAACTCAATATAAACCTATTGAAGATGTAACTCCTTTGTCAATTTGAATTATTAAAAAAATAAAAGAAGAAGAAGAAGAAGAATGCATCAAAACTTATAAAGAGATTTTCCATTTGATTCACCAACCAACTTCAATCACTTTCCAAACTCTTTAATGGATTCTATTTTTAATATTGAAAATCTGTCTTTCAGCCTGACTTAATATTAGTTTTAAAAGCTTCATCTTTGCTTAATCAATCTTCTTATATATATATATTTTTTTAAGTTGGGCAACTTACCAAGTTATTTATTGTTCAAAGTTCAAAAGCAATGAATATTTTTATTCCTTTTTTTTATCTCCTCTCAAAGAAATTTAGAAGCTTGGTTGTATTTGAAGATCAGGTATGATCTTGCTTTCACAAATTGATAAAAGTTTGATGAAAGTATAATCAATTCTTTTTTTCACATATACAAATTAACAGTTTACTTTCCTAAATAAGATTCAACCAATATTATAGATATATATATATATATATATATATATATATATATATATATATATATATATATATATAAACCAATAAAACATGATGGTGGGCAATATGATGTTTTGCTAAGATTTTTTTTTTAAAAAAAAAATTGTTTGCATATATACCATAATATAAAGGTGGATAGTTGCGCTAATAATCTCTTGGTCTATTGACATTAGGACATTAGGTTTTTTGCAAAAATAGAGATGGCATTCTGTAGCCCATCCGACGGGTATAAGATATTCATAGTACCCTGTCAAAGAGGGTATTACCCTCTTTGATGTGGTACGGATAAAAGGCATTAACCGCTATTTTTTAGCGGTATGGCTCGCGAAAGCGTATGCCCCTACCTTATCCGCACTTTTACCCATCGAAGAGTGCACGGGTAAAACTCGCACCGCATCTGAGAGGTGGGCATGGGTCGGTTAACCCGGGGCCCGCTGGGCCCGACCCGCCGGATCCGGTTCACCAAAAACCGGACCCTTTGAACCGCCCGTAGCTACGTGGGAGACCCGGCTGGGCCGGGTTGACCCGGAGCCCGCCGGTCCGGCTTATCACGTAACCTCGCTGGTCCGCCAGCCCGCTTTGACCCAGCGGGTTTTTGTAAATAATCAAAAAATTTGTCATAAATGGGGTTTTGATCCTGGGACCTCTCATCATGGGAAAAATAAGATTAACCAATTTGGCTTATAAATTTTTCTTATTATAGTTTTAAAAACATAAATAAATATAAAGAAGTTACAAAAATATTTTTTTAAAAATTTAATCCCAAATAACAAAAATTTAAAAATAATTTATAATAACTTAAAAAATTTTAAGACATATCAAAATAATTTTAAAAAGGATAAAAAAAGCTACATTTTTTATTTATTTATCTATCAAATTAAATTATTAAGACATCTTTTTAAGTCGTAACAAAAACTGTATATATCAAGTAGTATTCTTATTTTAAATTGAAGTTATCATCAACTTATTTATTTATTATAATTAGGGTTGGCTCTAGATTTTTACTTTGGTCTTTAACAATAGGGTTATTATTAGTGCTTATCATATGGTCATTGAAAAATTACAAATCAAAATAATATGGTGTGAACCATTATTCAAAGATATTCTTTTACTAATATATATTTTTATAAATTGATTTACATAATTTAAAAAAATAATTTTTGTAATTTTTATTTTTTTATTTCATAAATTGAAAACAAAATAATCTAATATATATGCGATAAATAAGAGCTGCTTATTTAAGAGAATTTTAAAAAAGTGATAGTATATGTAGAGATTTAGTGTTTATGAGTCCAAAAAGACAATTAACAAAAATAATTAATTTTTAAAATATTTATGAAAATTTATTGTTTGATATTTTACTAATTGATTTGTATAATTTTTAATTTATTATATGGTTTTCTTAATTTTTTTATAAATTAAATATGTAAAATATTTTTGATCCATATCCTACATCTATCTATATATAATTCTTTCCATTAAATATTAGAAACAAATTGTAGTTTCAAGCTGACTGGGCTATATCCAGTTCTCAGATCATGGGTTCAAATCCCACGACCAACAAATACTTAAGTATTAAAAAAACAAACAAATACTTAGTATTAAAAAACAAAATAATAACATTAACCCGGGTTTGACTCGGTAGCGGGTCACGGGTTGGGAAAACCCCAACCCGTAACCCGCCGGACGGCCCGTGCCCACCTCTACCCGTACCCATACCCTCATATATATATATATATATATATATATTAAGAAAACCCCTAATTTCAATGGATAGTTAATTGTATCAAAGAAATTTTAATATCTTTTTTATTACTTTTTATAATATGCTATGTAATTTTGAATTCATGGATATGTATTTAAACATTGTATTGTAATGGATTATGAATTATTATTATTATTATTATTTAAATTTAATTTAGCAATTTGAACAACAAGTAAGCAGATACCTTGATGGTAAGGGCAAGGGTAAAGGTATGATTTTTTCCTTGGAGAGTACAGGTAAAAGTAAGGGTTACTGGTATGGGTAAAGATTTTGATATACCATATTTATACCCTACTCGTTGCCATCTCTATGCAAAAGGTGTTCACGCCCTGCCAAAGATGTAGGCTCAAACTTCAACCTCATAGTAAATCATAAGTTAAATTTAATGTTTTAATTGTCATTAAAAATAATTAAATGTCCAAATTTTTCTACCATCTTACTAATCAAAACATAAAAATATATATCATTAATTATACGAATATATACACATGACAAGATATACCAGAAGCAAAGTAACATGACAATGTTCATGTCAACCCTAAAAAACGAAAATAAATGCAAAGTGAGCTCCAAGAAACCAATTGTAGGATTAGTCTTAGTCAGAGTACCCCACAAACACATGCCATGTGGGGGTAGTTCTCATGCCTTCTTTCTGGAGGAAGCACCTCCGCCATCCAACCATTCACTTGTCCTTTTCTTAATTCCTTTGTCTTTTATCTCATTAATTAACCCCTAACCCTAACCCTAACTCAAATGATGCAACCATGAGACCATCTGACACGCCTGCAAATATGGGACGATGTTTGTGTTCTCTGAGTACCAACACAGTCCTTGTACTGTTTTTTTGTTTTGTTATGTATATGAGTGTGTGTGTATGACCTTCAAGCTCTATTAATGGCCACCATCCACATATAACTTTTTTTTGTCACTGAAGTTTGAACCTTCTTAGTTTTGGTCTAGGGCATGCATTAATTGCTGGCTTTGTTTTCTTTTTCTTCTTTTTGGTTATTTATTTATTTATTTATTTGTTGTGATTTTATGTGTGGAGTCAAGGTGTGGTTAACAAACTATTTCTGAACTCAATAAAATCAAAACTTTTTTTTGTTTGGTTTGAGCCAAGGAAATAGAATGGTCAAGTGAAAAACAACTGTCAAACTACTCAAAAGTTTAGGATTTGTTTATCCAAAAAAATAGTTATAGCAAAAGAGGTGTTAATGAAAAGGTCATTTGAAAATTTCCTCAACAATTACCACTATAGAAATACAAAGTTTTTTTATATAAAAAAATGTATATATATAGTGCATGATATCTTGGTCTGTTGGTACTAAATTTCTAGTATAGGATGCTCGTGTTTTACTGAGAAGGCAGATTCAAATATTAACTTATACAAAATTAGAGCACACATTTGTTGAAATATTAATTTCACATCTGTGAATGCTTTTCACATAATTTGCATCTTTTTTAAAAAAAAATTATATATATATCTCTTTTAGAAAGATCAGCACAAGTGGTGCATGGCCATCGTCAGACTGCTGAGTCATAAGGTGCTAGGTTAAGTCTCACAATGTGCTTAACCCTCATATTTAATTACTATTGTTGAGTTTGGAATCCTAAATAAATTGCATAAGATAAAGCAGAAGGAAAGTGAGGATGACAAAGGGATCATTGTTTGCTATGCTTGATTAAAAGCTTATTATATACATAACACTAAAAATAAAAAATAAAAAAACATTGTGTTTTTATTTTAAATGATTAATTTTTTTTTCCAAACCCCTTTTACTATAAACAACAATATTATATAACTAAATTAATCAAAGTCTAAATTGTCTAAATTATGAAAATAAATTTTCTTAGAAAATATATTCATAAAAGTTAACCTAATGATGAAAATATGCTAAAAAAACTGTAGAAAAATTAGGAACTTAGTTTTGTGTTGTCAAACTAAAGCCAAGACAAAAGTGACATCTTCTATCTTTTCAAGAAAGATATTATATTTTGACTTTTCAAAATATTATAAAAATAATATAATAAATTTTCTAAAAAATTATGATTTATTACCTAGAAAAAATATCTTGATAATAACAAAAGACAAAAAAAATTTAAGTATTGGCATCTCTATTGCCTTTAATCTTTTTTAAATTTGTTCTTTCCTACAATATCATTATTTTCTACATATAAATACGCCTTAACTACTAGAAAATTCACATTAGTTCTATTTTATTATTTTTCATAATTTTTAATAATTCATGATTAATGGTTTATTTATTGATCAAATTATTAATTAGATAAAATTTGAATTTTTTTTTATAAAATCAGTAAAACTCTTCTCTATGGATCAATTAAATCTCATAGTTATATGTTAATATGTCTTAAGTTCCAACAAGTAAATCAAATTAAATGGATGAAAAATCTAGAATTCTTTTATAATAATATAATATCAATTAAATTGATATACATTATCGAATTCTAAATATAAATTTATGTTACTCAAGTATTACAATAATATAAACCCAAACATTTAAACTCATAATTTATTAAAAGTTATAATGGTCTCTATATTTGAGCTTAATGTTCACTTTTGTTGTGTACATTTTTTTTTTTTAATTACGGGACAAACTAGCATTGGATAGTTAAGAAATTTGGTTTTAGTTAGCTAGGTCATTTAATTTTCGAATAACCCATATCATGTTTTTGAACACGCAAATATTAAACAACAGAAATGATGTGAGAGAAAGGATGAGTCACTATATAATTTTGGTAACTATACAACCTTTTTTATAATATTTCCCATACTATGCATTTGACTTTGTCTCTTATCTGGTGCTACTTTAGAATCATTTGGCTTCCCAAAGAAGGGTAAATTTCTGTATAGAACCCATACTCTTTTAACATAGACTCTCAAAAAATCTTTTTGTAAGATTCATCACAATCTTTTTTCTCGAGTCAACAACTTTATTTTCAAACAATTGTAAAGAAAAAAAATTAAGACTAAACAACTAGATTGACCAAAACAAGAAAAAGTGTTTTAAAACTATAAAATTCACGAAACCCTGCAACAACCCTAAGTACTTGAGATGGTTCAACTAATAATTAATATGACATGATTTTTCAGCCTTCTTGCTTCAATCGATCTTGTGTTAGTTTCTTGGAAAGATTTTTTTTATATAATTAAATATAATAGTCATGCATTTTCTAATCTAAAAATTTAAATTAAAACTCAAACATAAAATTATATGTCGATCAATTATGAAAAATCATGATGAATAATTTTAAAGGCTAGATAAACTAAAACCAGATATATATTACTTCATAAAATTTCTAGCAAACAGTTTTTAAGTCCATCTCTTTTTATTCTCAACCCTTCATCTAAAGAGCTTCCACTTTTCTATGGGGGCATCTACAAGTTGCCTAAAAACATGTCTATAGTATCTTAATTGATTTTTTCTTAACTTGCAAATAATATTTACCATTTCCAATTTATTTTAGATAAACTCATATATATTAATTAATCTTTTTTATTAGCATTTTACATCCATTTCAATATTCTTATTTCAACCATATTCATCTGTTGAGTGCGTTGCTTGTTAACTGTCCGTGATTTTAATTCATGCATGATAATTGATTTAACAACTATCCAATAAACTCATATATATTAATTAATCTTTTTTATTAGAATTTTACATCCATCTCAATATTCTTATTTCAACCATATTCATCTGTTGAGTGGGTTGCTTGTTAACGGTCCATGATTTTAATTCATGCATGATAATTGATTTAACCACTATCCAATAAACTTTGCTTTTCAATCTAAAACATATTCGATGTTGACTCCTAAAGCTTCCCTCCCATAACGCAATAATACAAGGACAAAATTACATTTATTTTTTATTAGAAAATACTTTAAAAAAAAGAAAAGAAAAGAAAAAAAAAGGAATGGCCACATGCTCTCATTATTCAAATATCATTGTACACATGCTCTTGTGACCCCTTCACAAGTGTCATTCATTAATAGAGATAAAATAAAAAATAAAAAAGCAAAAGAAAGAAGAAGCCATAAGTCAACCATTGGATAACCCAATGATATGACACCAAAATATAAGGGGGGAGGTCATGAGTTCAAATCTCTCTTCCAGCAATATTGTTCCCCGTACTGTTCATACACTGTTTATCTGGGATTCTTATATTATTTTTTTATCATCGTCATATATTATACATCCAGGGTTCTATCATTTGTTTGAGTACTATTTCGTATTCATAAAAAGAGCGACTTTGTCGCTGTTATTCAGCCATAATGATTCAATCCTTCTCTTTCTTCTTTACTCTTCCTCTTCATCTAACTAATGATGGTCACATGAATGAACTTCCAAATGCGGTCTTTTTCTTTTAATTTAATTTTCTTGGCCTCTTCCTTGATGTTATTAAATACTATTCCAAGGTATCATAAATAAAGTGTGACAACCATTACTTTTTTCACCTTTGTCTATTTCCTTGTCAACCATATTCATTTATTCATCATTATTTATGCACTCATTTTCTTCATTCATTTAATAAGTTTTATTTTTAATTTAATTAGGTCATCTAAAATTATATTGGTTTAAGATTGGTTATTTTTTTATAAATCACTGAACTTTGTTCAAATATCATTTTAATCATTAATTTTTTATTTGTTTCGAAATGATTACTAAAGCTACTAATCATTTAATCAACAGGTTACCAGATGGATTTGGATCTTCATTTGCTGACGTGGAGGCCTCCACCGATGCACTGATTGGCTTTTTCAGGCCTCTATTTTAGCCAATGAAGATGTTAATCCATCGGGATGACCTGCCGATTAAATGATTAATAACTTTAGTGTGCATTTCGAAACAAATTAAAATTCAGTGATTTACTAAAAAATTAACCATGTATGATTAGTATCCACCACCATAAAGTTTGAATTTTCAAAAAAGTATATATATATTTAATATTTATAATTTTTTATTAATATGGACAACCCACTGATCATCTACCATTGAGTTCGAAGCTATTCACAAATAATTGAAAAATATCTTATAAAAATAAATAAGCAAATATAATTTTTATTATGCTATATAAAATATTATATATCATCATCATGTTTACAATGTTCTAATCTAAAAAATCAAGAAAAACTATAAAATCCGAAGAGACTGGCCAACTATCCTTTTGCGTTGTTGGTACATGCATGATTCAGCTACTGATATATTTACTGTTTATATACCGAACAGTGCATATGTTTCTCCATCTCTTACTTGTCAAATTCTGCAGATGTTCTACCATCCTCCATAATTGAGTTAAAGTCATATATATATATATATATATATAAGATAACTATTCAAAGGAAGAAGTTTTAAAAAGAGAAAATATCTCATTTGTCCAATAGGTGAATGTGATGTTGGAATTTTTGATCTAATGTTGGAGTAGAAACAGGAACGGGATGACTGAGGACTGAGGCGTGCAGGAGCACTGTCCTTAAGAACAATTTCGCCTCCTTTTTGCAGTGCGACAGGAACACGGATGGCGTTGAAAGAAGAAGAAGAGAAGAAAGTCCTTTGAAAGTGCCATAAACCAACAACACTAAAGGCTCTTGAAGAGCTTTCTATGATGGTGAAGTTAGAGTCAGGATTAGGGTTTCACTGGCAGAAAAATTCATATTGTTTTAAAAAAGAAACGTTCTTTTCATTAGAGTTGGCAAACTGTTCAACTACTATCTTTATATATATATATATATCTATGTAACTCAAGTTGTTTGTGAGTTCACTTTATGTAAATTCTAAGCACCATGGTTGGAATTTTTATTTTTAATTAGGTTTAATGGTCTCTATGGCATTCACATGATGTGTGTATATAAATATATTACTTTTAATGTCAAGTATATATTTGTTTTGATATTTAAAAATTAAAAATTAAAAATTTACAAAAAAAAAAACTTTTTATAGATAAACAAAGATCAAACTTGAAATTTTTTAGTAGTTTAAATTTTTTTGACAAATGAACAATAGACAAACATCTCTTCATTTAAGTGAAACTAAAGATGTGCACAAATGTAGAGTTAATATCTCAATATATATGTGCTTTCACCTCAAATAACTATTAGGGTTTGATCTCAGGTCTTCTTTAAAATGAACACCGACGCCCTATAGTTAAATATATTTTTAATTTTTTTCTCACAATTATTAATTAATGGTATACAAAATTAAAATTTCCCAATAATTGATACGTTTATTTTGGTTATTTTATCTTCAGAAATGATCCAATCAAATTGCTGGTGAAATTCTGAAAAAAAAAAACATTTTTCAAAAGAATTGTATTTTTTAAAATTAAAAAAAAACTATTTATTTATTTATTTATTAATAATTAATTTCAAAGGTGGTGAGCTTAAAAACTCGGATGGGGAATTAATCGGCGAGGAGAAGTAACGTGGCACGCGGTTCGTTAAAATCGCGGTAGAGATTGAGCTTGCCGTCTCTCTTTCACTCGTTCTTTGATGTGAACCCCACTGCCCCTTTAGTTTCTGACATTCCCCAAAATGCCACTGTCCTCTGCCAATATTTACAGTATGCTCACTATACTGCACCCAAGAAATATAGGCCCCCACCGCATGTTGATTTTTTTTTAATAAACATTTTTAAACTCATTGAAAAATAAAAGTTGTTTATAAACAACTGGAAAATAAAAGATAATAAAATAATAAAATAGTTTTATATCTTAACAAATTATTTTTTTATCTATTTATATATTGTTACCTTGTTTCAATAAAAATAAATTTTAAAAATCTATAAAAAATAAATTATTTTTTTATTTTTTATAATTTATTTTGAAACAATTTATATTTTTTATTGTTTTTAAATTAAATTTTAATTTTTAAGAAAGATGCAAATATGATTTTTTTTTTCCTCTCCTTTTCTTGGCAATTTATGAAATTTCAAAATGGAGTTTGAGTTTAATATAATAATAATAATTATTATTATTATTATTATTATTATTATTGGACAAGGTTGAAAAATAATTTTTAAAAATTGATGAAGTTTTTATAGTAAAATTGGAAGATGTGGTGGAATTTGAAAGGACACAGAGAGCAACAACATGAGGGAGTCCATCGGGAATAAGAAAGCTTTGTGAGAAAAGCCTAATCTTATTTTATCTTATGATTTTTTTTACTTGTTATTGTATCAAAAAAGTTAAAAAATTATATTATTATAATTATTATGTTTTATTTTAATTAATATTATAGTACAGAAACTAACTTTTACAATCTTCAACTCATGCAACTTTTTTAAAGGTATTGGCATCAATTAGGGTGGACATGCAGTGCCAGTGGGTCAGTGCAAATTTGAGACTCAAATATACAACCCATATATTCGAATTTGATCGGGCTATGTTCGGGCCAAGTGTTTGATCCAAGCCCGACCCATTTTGATTGTCATTAGGCTAGCGCAGGTCCGATCGACCTAAAAAATAAATAATTTTTTTATGAAATAATTGAAAATAACTAAATTAGATGAAAAAGCTTGCTACGCAGATCCCAATATATTTTATATATTAAAAAAATCTAAAAATCAAAGGCTAAAAAAAGGCTGCTCTAATGTTTACTTTCTTTTCAAGTCTTTATCACTATTATATATATATATATATATATATATATATATATATATATATATATATATATATATATATATATATATTATAAATAATATATGATATATATTATTTATTTATTCAGGGTCGAGCTGGGTCGAGTCGGGTCAAAATTCATCCGACCCAAACCCAGTCGAAATTCAATCCGGCTAAAACATTTGGGCTCGACGATTTTTGAGCTAACTTTTCTAAACCCAGTACTCGTATTTTTGAGGTTTGGGTTCGAGCCAACCCATGGGTCGCCCGGCCCATGTCCACCCCTAGCATCAATAAACTATCAAGTATTACACAATGAACAATATATGTATATTATAATACTGATAATATAAATATCAAGGGAATTAATTTTAATTAAAAAATTGCACATTCTAATTTTAGTTTTGAAATTTTATTATTTAAATGACCTCAAAATCATCATATGTTTAGGTAGCATTTTGCTATCAAAATTAGTATACTTATTACTTCATTCAATAAATTTTAAACAATTTGGGTTTATTTATATTAATTTGTTTTCTTTTAAGTTCTAAACAATTTTGGAGTTATGTTTTGAAAGCTTTATAACATGATAGACTTTTTCCTGGGGGATTTTTGACTAATAGGTGACAAACACTTTTCATTTAAAAAATTGTCAAAGGAACAGATAGGTATAGAGGTACATTAATTATGGTGACTTACAAACCTCTATAATAATCTCTTGTGAATGTTTCTTCTAGGCGCAAGGATTTAAACTCAAAACCACTTATTTAAGTGAGCCAAGTTTTTATCATTTAAACTATTCTCATTTAGTGATATATATATATGTTTCGCATAATTATCACTTTATCCTAACAAAAATATATTATTGAATGGGCCATTTAATAGATTAGCCCCATATTTTTTTTTATTCAACTAAATGGCCCTAGAGCCATTTTAATTTTCAAAATGGCCCTAAGACCATCACATCACCCACATGGGTGATGTGATATGTTGAGTCAGTGCTGACTGGGCTACTGACGTGGCATTTTTAATTCAAAAATCATAATTTTTTACATTTTAACCCCTGAATTATTTTATAATCAATAAGTTGACTTATTCTTGGGTTTTTTTAACCAAAATTTTTTTAAAAAAATTATTAGTGTTTTAAAATTTATTAAACTTTTAAATAACTTTTTTAAAAAATATATAAGTGTGTTTTTTAATTTAAATCCCTTATTTGTTTTATAATTAATAAATTATCTTTTCCCTTTGATTATTTAACCCGAATTTTATTTAAAAGAATTATGTAATTTTTTTAAATTTGGTCAATTTTTTTTAAAATTTGAGATCTATAAGGGTTTTCTTTTTGTTCGTTTAAGTAGGGAAGCTCTAGCAGCCGAAAATGGAAATCTTTTATTTCACATTGTTACATGTTAGCTTTGATCTCTCATTTTTGCATGACAGGTAGCATCATATAATTCATTTTGATTCAGATATGATGTATCCATGCTTTTTTAAATGTTTATTTATTTCTGTCCTTCAATGTTGTACCTTTGGTTTCCCAGAATGTTCAGATAAGATGAGATTCTGACATTCCTTGCATCAGGAGTTATTATGATATTTTTTTTTTTTTGTCAGATCAGAGTCTTCCAGAGTTTGAACCCAAAGTGGTTGAAACGGTTACTTCCGAAGCACTTCTTCTTGTTTGGTTCGCCGAAGTGAGCTTTGAAATATTGATTTGACAACTTCCAGCGATCCCACTTCACCCCATCCACTTCGGGAGAAAAAAATCACGAAGTGGGATTTGCAGCGTCACTTCCCTCACGTGTTGTCACGTGATGCATTGAACTTCCCCCACCTTTCTCCAATTCCAGGCCACTTCGGGGTTTTTGTTCTAGGGTTCTCCACGTCCTCTCGATCTCTCACCCCTCTCGTCTCCCTTCTAGGGTTCTCCGCCTCCATTCTCATCTTCTCCCGGGTCTCTCTTCTAGGGTTTCTCCGCCTCCTCCACTCCCGACCTCTCCCACTCGTCTCCGAGTCTCTTCTAGTGTTGTCCACCTCCTCCACTCCCGATCTCCCTGTCGTCTTCACCAGAACATCACTGTACCTCTGTGAACACCATCCCTCTCTTGGCTGTGATCCTGTTTTCCTTGTTCGCCAGTGTTCAGATCTAACTCGGTAGACATCTTCCCTCTGAGAAATGGATGCGAACGATGCTATTTGTTTTTTTTTCTTTTTCCCTTTTCATTCTTGACGATCTATATTTCCAGACGTGTTTCCTTTTTTTTATTGTGTTGTTTCTTCAAGTTTTTGAGATGGTCTTCTGCTCTTCTCTGACTTTCCAGGTTTTCCTCTCCGGATCTTGAGTTTCTTCCATATCTGCAAGTTTTTTTATTTTTTTGGTTAGTTGTTGCTATTGTTGATATATTTTTCCCTTTTGTCCATTTTCATTATGCTATTATCTTGATGTTTTTACCATGTTTTTTTTTTGTTGTTGTTCCTTTTTGTTTTCAGTTGTTTTCCTCTTGAAATTTTGTTTTCCTTTTAGATCTGAAAGAAAACCTCCTGTTTAATTTTTTCATACTGGTTTATTTGTTACGTATATGTGTGAGAACTGGTTTTTTTAGACCATGGTATTTTTGATATATTTCCCCCCCTTTTCCCTTTCTTTTATGCTTTGTAGGTTTTCTGTTTTTACCTTTTTTTTTAACAAATTTTGTTGCCTAGTTTTCTTAGACCATGGTTTTCTGTTTTTTTACCTTTTTTTAAAAAAATTTGTTTTTCTGTTTTTCTAGACCATGGTATTTTTTTGATATACTGATCATGCCTAGTTTTTTTCCTTTTCGAGATATTGTTTCCTTCGAGATCTGCAAGAAAAAACCCTTTGTTTTATTTTTTTAATCTTGGTTTAGTTGTTAGCTATATTTGTTCAAGTGGTATATTCCTTGTTCATACTTGGTTATTTCTTATTCGAGTATGATGCCATGTCTTATTTCTTATTTCCGGATCTGCATATTATTGGGTTAGATATATTTGTTATTCAGTATCATACTTGTTTAATTGTTACTCTTATTCAGTCTTGGTTTATTTCTTTTTGTTGTATTTCTCATTTTGTTATACCAGTATCATAGCATGTTTGTTTACACATGTTGTGTTGTTCATAGCATATGAGTTTTTTTGTTATTCTGTTCATACTTGTTTTATTTCTTCTGCTTTATTACCATTTTTTTATCATAATGGTTTTATTTCTTTTTTTGTTTATTTCTCATTACTTATTCTTTATCATAACATGTTATTGTTTTACTTATTAGGTTGTGTTATTGATAACATACTGGTTTATTGCATTGTGGTTTGTTTCTTATTCTTTGTTAGACTGCTTTGCTTTTTTAAATAATTACTTCATATTCTTGTTTCAAAGTTGTTTATTACATGTTCTTATTTGCCATTTATGTTCATAATGGTTTATATCTTTTGTGTTATTCCTTGTTTCTTGTTCCTTATCATAGCATGTTATCTTTTGCATATTATGTTGTGCTGGTCATAGCATACTTATTTAACTGGTTGCTGCTTTATTTCCATGTATTCTTCATAGAGATTTATTTCTAGTTTGGTATTTCTCTTTCTTATTCCTTATCAAAGCTTCTTATTGTTTACTTATTATTTTGTGTTGTTCATAGCATACTGGTTTATTGCTTTGTGGTTTGTATGTTATTTTTTTTAAATTGATTTGTTTCATAAATTATTATATCATATTAGTTTATTTCTTGTTCTTATTCCTAAACATGGCATTTTATTGTGTAGATAGTCTGCAGTGTTATTTCTGGTTCTTATTCCTAATCATAGCATTTGATTGTACAATTTGAATGAGGGTTTATAGTTCATATAAAGTCACCGGTTCGCCTTGCCACTGGTTTTGAGGCCTGGCCTGGTCCAGTTACTTCATACCTTTGGTACAGAGAACATTGCACTTTTGACTTGGAGAACACGAACCTAAGTTCTTATGTCAAATCAATTGTTTTCATTTCTGTTTTATTCTCCAGTTTGTTTCAGTTATTTTTTATTTATATTTTGCCATAACATGCAATTTATTATGTTAATGTTTGCTTTTTAATATACACCTTCATATGATGTTCTTTTGTTGTTTTGCATTATTGTTGTGTTATCCGGTTTGTTTCAGTTGTTTCTGATTTAATTGTTGCCTTTTAAATTACACATCTTCATACCATGTTCTGCCATTGTTGTAATTGATAGCATGTTGGTTTATTTCATTGTGTTTTGTTTCTTATTCTTTTTTACGCTGCTTTTTTTTGTTAAATAATTATTTCATATTCTTGTTTCAAAGTTGTTTATTACATGTTCTTATTTGTCATTCATGTTCATAATGGTTTATATCTCATTGTGTTAATCCTTGTTCCTTGTTCCTTATCATAGCATGTTATCCTTTTGCATATTATGTTGTCTTTGGTCATAGCATACTTATTTAAGCGCTTGCTTTGCTTTATTTCCATGTATTGTTCCACGGAGGTTTATTTACGGTTTTGGTATTAATCTTTCTTATTCCTTATCATAGCTTCTTATTGTTTACTTATTATTTTGTGTTATTCATAGCATACTGGTTTATTTCTTTGTGGTCTGTATGTTATTATTTTTAAACTGATTTGTTTCATAAATTATTATATCATATTGGTTTATTTCTTGTTCTTATTCCTAAACATGGCATTTTATTGTATACATAGTCTGCAGTGTTATTGATAGCATGCTGGTTTATTTCATTGTGGTTTGTTCCTTATTTTTTTGTTCGGACTTATTTCCTGTTATAATTTGCACTTTACCGACTGGTGTGTACCAAATTCAGTTTGTAGTTTCATGTTCATATCATTGACGTTGTCCATAATTATGTAGATGGATAACTGGATTGTTAATGACCGTGTAAGGCCGTTGGTTGCCGCGTTTACTACCGTTGTTGTGGTTGTTGCTGCATAATTGAGGATATGCATGTCTCTAAGCCCGGGGAGAAGTAAGGAACCGTCCATGTTTCGAGACTTGACTAGGAAAAAACATATGGAGCGTATTTTAAGGAGTGGTCGTGATTATTGCGTGAGCTATCTTAGGATGGATGTAGGTCCTTTTATGCATCTAGCCTCGATCATGCGTGACAAGCATCTCCTTCAGGACATGTGGCACATATCTGTGGAGGAACAGTTAGCAATTTTCTTACATATTGTTGGTCATAACACAAAAAATAGACTATGAGAATTGAGTTTGTCCGATCCGGGGAGACAATTAGTAGATATTTTAATTGCGTGCTCAGAGCTGTTTGTGCTGTTCGAGATGATTTTGTTCATTCCCCTACCTCCACTTGTCACCCAGAAATTGAATGTAATCCCAACTGGTATCCATTCTTCAAAGTAAGTAAATTTGGCATATAACATAAATCTACTCATTTGATGAATAATCATTCCTTCCAATTTCCTTCATATACTTTTCTGGTGTAGGACTGAATAGGGTTGTTAGATGGGACGCACATTGATGCGTCCGTCCCACCTCAAGAAATGCCTCGGTTTCGTGGTCGTAAAGGCCCAACCCAGAATGTGTTGGCTGTTGTTAATCCTGATTTGCAGTTCACTTATGTGTTGGCGGGTTGGGAGGGATCAGCGAATGGCTTCACTGTTTTAAAAGATGCACTAGCAAGACCACAACACGAAGGATTAAAAATTGATAGAAGGTAGGAGACCCGAGTACTAGTGAATCAAAAATATTACCGAGCGAACAATTGACGAGTGTCATTATTGTAGGGAAGTATTATCTTGTAGAGCCGGTTATACTACTATGCAAGGGTTCATAGCACCGTATCGAGGTGTTAGGTATCACCGAAAGAACACAGTGGAAGGGCGCCAACAAATCCAAGGGAATTGTTCAACCTTCGACACTCGATGCTACGGTCTCGTGTAGAGCGTGCTTTCGCAATCTTGAAAAATTGTTTCAAGATTCTTACATCACACCCTTTCTTCCCTTTTAGGACACAAGTTAAATTAGTTCTTGCATGTTGCATATTGCATAACTATATAGCAGGTGTTCACCCAAACGATATGTTGATGCATGAAGAAAGCACACAAAATGATGAGCAAATCATGTCAACACAGCCCCGGTCACAGCGAGAACAACGGGAAGAGAATCGGGCTTGGATTGAACTTAGAGACAAGATAGCAAACGACATGTGGATGACTTATAGTGGTTTTCTTTGATTATAAAAAGTTTGCTTTGTGAACTGTTTGTTTTACCTGAATTTTTTTCCCTGCATGGATTTGCTTCGTTAGACTATGATGTCTAGAGTACATCTTTTCATCTTCAGTTGTTGAGGTGTTTATCTTCACCTGCCGATTATTTTCATAATTCCTTTGTTATTTCCATTTATTGATGCATTTACAGCTTCATAGTATTATCGCTTGATATTTCCCTTGTTTATTTCATAGTATTACATCATTAGTTCACTTGTTCTCCGGCTTCCTAATTCCATTGTATGTTCGTATCATTCTGTCCTTTGTTGTTTTTCATGGTTACTGATGTCATATTTTTGGTTTCTTTTTTTCATGATTCACTTGTCTTTTATAATGATGCCGCAGTTTCTTTTTGTTTTCCCTTGTTACATAATTCATTCGTTACCATGATATGAGATATGGATGTGTATGGTTCTGCACAGCAGCTTACACTAGATAGATTTAAGAATCTTACGTAGTTATAATTTTCCAATAGAATTCCGATCTACGATGGAGGCGCGCGATTGGCGTACGACGGAGAAGTCATCATCAAAGGCTTCTGGCAGTAAGCGCGGTACCCCTAACAAGCGATGGAAGGCTGAATATGATAGCTTCTTGATCCCATTCTGCGGAACAAAGTACGAAAAAGGGACTGAAATGTGACAAATCATTCAAACGAAAGCGACATTTGTCTTTCTTCTGCATTCGTTTGTAAATGCTAGGTTTTAATACTCGAATTCGGTGCGGAGAACGTTGAAAAATCATTATCGAACTTTTGAAATCACGAGTGCGCGGAGATAAAGAAAGTGAGAGAACTTCGGTGGTGCTGGGATGGGATGATGCCACGAAGACCATCACCCTTGATCCCGTGGTTGCCTTAACATACATCGAGGTAACATGATCCGACTTTACTTGTATTATTTGCATGATAGGAGCATGATTATATCTGTACCTTGTCGTGTATGCACTGTAATATAGGCACACCCGACAGCAAAGGCTTTCATAAACAAACCAATTGAGCATTATGAGTCATTGCGGGTTATATGTGGGGAGGGACAATGCAGCGGGCGTATGCATAGCGTCCGTGTTCTGTCGATTTAGGGAGAAAAACTTCGGAACACGAAGGCAATAATAACAACAACTTTGATGAAGAACCAATAGAACAACCAAGTGATGATGATGCTGATGCTAACTCTGCCCCACCTGCTGTGAGCAGCCCTGCAACCTCATCAACACCAAGGTCTCAATGCTCAAGTAGGGGTTCAAAAAATGCTTTAATGATGGGTGATCTAATTGTTGTGGTGGGAGAAATGGCATCTGCTATTAAAAACCCCACACACTGGACAGAAAGCTTGTATGCAAAGGTTATGGAGGTTGATGGTTTTGAAAAGAAGGAACTTGTTCAGGTGTTTGATTTTCTGTAATTCCGTGAGATTGAGGCAAGAGGCTTCATGGTGAAGGACATGGACCTGAGGAAGGATTGGATAGAAACTTTTCTATTCAGGATGGTTTGATTCAGCACCTACTGCTTCGGCCTCACTTGACTGAACCCTGCTTCTAGTAACTAGTTATTTTATTGCATGGTTGTGCATTGCATGCATCAGGACTGCCTCATGTTTTGTGATGGGTGAACATAGCATTGGACACCTTGCTGTGGTTGCATCCGTTCATGCATTTCATGTTTTGTCTTTTGCTTTCATGTTTGTCAGGACATGCTTATCTTTATGTTGCTCTGCATGGTTGGGATATATGTTTGTCTGTCACTAACATGGTTTTCTGGCTCTTATTTCCTTTGTTTTTGTGGATTTCATTTCAGGTAATGTAGGATGGCAATGATGAAAGGCAAATTGTGACATTGCACTGAGGCACTGTTCTCTAATATGACACAAGAGTTTAAATTGGAGCGCAGGCGGGGCAAAATTGAGGGGCATTTCGATGCCAATCTTTTGCAGCCTTTGCCCATCTAATTTGCTTGAGAGTCAAGGTAGCGTTACATTGTTGTTTTTATGCATTATTTGTATTCTAGGGTTTCGTAAGTATTTTATTTTTTTCGCTTAAACCTCCTTTCCATGAGATTATTTTTTTCTTAGCGGTTTATACAAGCATGGCGGGGCAATCGAGGCGACGCGAGTGCCACCATTGCAGCCACCTTGTATAGGATTTGGTCCCTTTGGTTGTTTTTTTCAAGAACATGTGCCAATGAATGTGCTTAAATTGTTGCTATTGCTACCACCTGAGCCATGCCAAGCAAACACGAATTGCTTCGAAGGAAAGTCAATATTGAGGAACTGAAAAGGCATGTATTGGCACGTTGTACAAATTTACGACAAGGTAGCATTTTTTTTTCCAGTAAAATGCAGCATATGATGATAATTATTTCTTTATCAATAATCTCGTACTCTTATATCCTTAACTGAGTCCAATTTTCCACTTTTTTTCACAGTTGTTTTTTTTCTAATCATTGATTTGTTGATGCTTCAGTTGGTTGATAATTAAATGAAGAGATAGTTCGGAATTGATTCTCTGATCTGGGTGATGTACAAACAAAGTTGTTGGCATGTGTGGATTACTTTGTTTAAGAGGACCAGAGCAAATGGCACTGTTGTCAAACATGCCAGCCTGATAATCACATGTAGATCTTAAAATTAATTCATTCAAACTTTATCCACTACTACTTCTTTTGGTGTGTGCTCACTAGCACTTTCAATCAAAGGTATTTATTATCAATTGTTTGATGAATTTCTTTCTCTATATCTCTGAAATATTTGGACCTTTTGTTTTAAAGACTTCATAGCATGCCATAAAAAACAACCATTGTTTCTTGTTAGTTTTGGTTAAATCCATGTGTTTAATGCCGCTAGTCTTGAGTTAAGCTTCCTTAGCATCTACTTTTCACTGCTTCTATGTTTGCAATTAGGCTCCTGCTCTAGGGCATTCAGGATGGATCAGGGAGATTACAAAACAATTTTTGCTGAATTCAATGATTGTAAGAATGTGTAGTTCTGAAGTATCGCTTTCAGAACAATGACATTGGCAAGTTATCTTATTTAACAAGCTTAATTTAAATTTTCGTCAGTTTGTTTGCTTTATAGTTGCATCATATTATTGCAGAGGCTGCTCAGAAGGACATGAGGAAGAGAGGAGTAGTGCTTGCTTGGAAGAAATCTTTGCTGATTGTGCTGAGAATGTTCTTCTTCTCTGACTGTGCTGAGAATGAGTTCAATGTTTGCAGAAAAACTTTGCTGATTTTTTTTTTACCAGATAACTTGTAATTTCATGGTGATGGAGTTGTATATCGTAATTGTTGGCATGGGTGATGTACAATCTGTGTATATTTGCAGCTCTCTGTATAAGCTTATGTTGCTTGGTTATAATAATACAAGTTTTGTGGGTGTTTGCTTGTATGCAAGCATAAAAACCAATGTTCAAAAGTTCTCTTTATGGTTTTTTTCAATTCTTGGTCTTTCAATTTATCAATAGGAAAAACTTTAAAAAACAAATTGTAATAAACCGGAATATTGATAACACATGTTAAACTTTAATTTTCGGATCAAAGTTATAAAAGAGTTCAACAACTTCAATAACTTTAATTTTGAGTTCAAGAAAAAAAAACAAAAAAATTGTAAATATTGGAAAGTTATTGATTTCTTGATTAAAAACAATTAAATAACTTTAAAGAAAAATACCGCAAATTTTCTAATTTAAGAAAAAAAAATTAATATTGCAAAGTTAAATTAACCGAATTTATGAAATGTTTGTTGTATTCATAAAACATTCGTAGCTGCCCAATATTAATTTTTGGATTAAGGAAAAATTAAAATACCTCAAATTTTCTAATTTAAGAAAAAAAATTAATATTGCAAAAGTTAAATTAACCCAATTTATGAAATGTTTGTTGTATTCATAAAAACATTCGTAGCATACTTTTAATTTTTATTTAAAAAATCACATACCTAAATATTGAGTTAAGAAAAAAATATTTTAATATTGCAAAGTTAAGTTAACCCAATTTATGAAATGTTTGTTATATTCATAAACCATTTGTAGCATACTTTTAAATTTTTTTGGATTAAAAAATTAAATAACTTAAATAAATATTGAAGGGGTGATAATTAGTATTTTTAACATTTTCAAATAATTTATAACATCCCTATCAAACATGGGAGTAAGCTCACTCTCCTCACCGAGTGGTGATCATAGCCCCACTTCGATGTTACTCAAACACGAGGGAACCCCGGGTGAAGTCGCGTTTTCAAGATTTTCACTTCTACCATCCAAACACGCAGAGTGATCATCGATGTGATATTTTCTCTCCTAACCAAACACATGGAAATAGACACCTCCAGCCGAAATCCCCACTTCTACTGAAGTAACCACTTCCTACTTCCATCACTTCGGTACCCCACTTCCGAACCAAACACGCCCTAAGTGGTAATTCTTGTCCAGAGTTTGTTGAAAATGTCTTGTAAGTACATGAAATCTTTTGAATGACTCAGATGAAGTTTGATATGTTTAGATCTTTGGATTTGAGAATATTCTTTTTACCTTCTTGCAGTAGAACATGCTGAAGGGTCTGAATTGTATTTAGTTCAAGATGAGATTAAGGGAGAGAAGATCAGATGTAGAAAACTCTGAAGATGAGAGGAGGAGGACAAAAATTGGATCCCTCAAGAAGAAGGCACTGAATGCATCCTCGAAAATTACCCATTCTCTGAAGAAGAGAGGAAAAAGGAAGATTGATTACCGGGTCATCAGTGTCCATTGAGGACATACGAGATGCAGAAGAGGAGAGGGCTGTCCATGCATTCCGGCAAGAGCTTATTGCCAGAGACCTCCTGCCTGAGAAGCATGATGACTATCACATGTTACTAAGGTTCATATTTGCTTTCTGTTTTATGTCTACAATATAGTCTTGCCACTATTAAGGTTTAAGTAAATGTTTTCCTTCTTATCAAGCCCATGACTATTCTATGCAGGTTTCTGAAAGCTAGGAAATTTAACTTTGAGAAAGCAAGTGAAATGTGGGCAGGCATGCTTCGTTGGCGAAATGAGTTTGGGACTGATACCATATTGGAGGTGATGAACAATTAGTTATCAAAATTTGCTTACTAGATTTACATTTGTGAAGCTGTAATTGATTTTTAGTGGTTTTCAGCCTACAAGTTTGTTAAATTGAAAACCTCTTTGCTTGATCTATTGGTGACTGTCTTAAATTTATATCCTTGTTACTGTTTTTCTTTTATAAATTTTCCTGTTAGGTCAAAATTACAAGAATCAGTGAAAACCTGGATATTTCTGTTTCTTTTTTGTTTTGTTACTTTGTGATTGTCCTGTTTCTTTCACTTATCAAAAATACTGGTACCCAATTAATTTATTGTGTAATTATTGGTCTCAATGGTCTGGCAATGATGTTTTGACTTATTACCTCATTTATTTGCAAAAAGAAAAAAAAAAACATATCTTGGCTTAATTTTGCGACTCGCTAACAATCTTGAACTTTGCTAGTTACTTGATATTATTTTTGATGTCTGTTCCTGATAATCAACTTAATTTCTATTTGGGTAAATTGGGTTGCTTGTTGAATATGGTCCATCTTCTTAGATGAGATATCATGCAAAATTATGAGACAAACTAAGGATTTGATTTCAGCACCTTTGAATATACTTGAGGAAGTTCTAAAAACTTACCCCCAGTGTTATCATGGAGTTTGACAAAGGTGGAAGTCCTGTCTACATTGAAAAGATTGGAGCAATTGACCATATTAAGCTTATGCGGGTCACTTGAATGTTACATAAACATTATATTAATTATATAAAGTGAAAAATAATCAATAACCAAATTATAAAAAGTGTAAAAGAGCAATACCAGTGGAAGAAGTAACATTTATTGATATATGTAAATTTGATGATAGAATTCTACAAGTCTTTCAACTCCTGCAAACTCATCTTTGAAGCCATGGATAACTCCAACCCACACAACAATCACTAACAAAATAAAAATAAATAAATAAATTCAAACCCAAAGAAGCAACAATCAAATCACAAAAACCCAGAACTATTCAATCAACATAGACCAACCAAGTTCAAGTTCATCTCCAATCCAAACTCATATGTAAATTAAATTACATCATAAATTGCCCAAAAGAATATAAATGTAAAACCAGTAACATATTGTAGGGAGCTGACACTATTGAAGTAGGCAAAACAAGAATTACGCTATATACAGTAGCCACAGATTGAGCAAAATCTTTATTTCTATAGTTAGTGTTCATTTCAAATTTTTTTGTCTTTATCATGTAGTTGTTTTGTTTTTTTGCTTTTATCCACTTTACTTAAAAAAAATTGTCCAAAAAAACAAAATTTATAGCATGCAAAAAAATATATATTATTAATGGTTGAATTTGTCATGAAATTGAAAAAATGTTATTTTAAACCATAAGCTATATAAATTTGTTCAACCAATTCAATAAATAAATAATTTTTTTTATACATTCTAAAACTTTGAGATTGTATTGTGTTTTCTTTCTTTGTATTGCATTAGTGGTTTATCTATTTTTATTATAATTTAAAAAAAACTATTTTTTATTTTTTTTAAAAAAATTATTTTTATTTTTTTCTATATCAGTGTGTATTTTTAGATTGTTTTAGTTTATATATATATATATATATATATATATATATATATATATATATATATATATATATATATATTCAAAACAAAAGTGATGCTTTTTCCCTTGCATACATTCTTGTAATTTTGCCATATGTTGGGATGATGTAATCATGTAAATGCAAAATAGCTAGAAATTTTCAAAAATTATTTATTAAATAAAAATTCTCCCCAAACAAATGAACAATACTCATTCAGTGACTTTCAATCAGATTCGATGGTCTTGGAAACCCAAACACTAACCTTAACTTTCTCTTCGAGTTTTGATGTTTCATGGCCAATGGATAATAAGATCACGGCCACTCTCCATCTCCCCCACCTTCGCTTTCTATTTTCTCTCATTTCTCTTTTGTGTGGGGACGGCTCTTCGTAGATCGGTATAGTTCCTTCGCCATGCTCGCGTAGTAGTAACCCTTCATCATCCCCATCTCCGCACAATCAAACCAATCACACCTTTCGGAGCCTCTCTGGCGTCGTCTACACCCTCCACCACCGTCTTTACCTTTGACTCCTCTCCCCTAGCAAACCGGCCCGCCGCCACCACCGCCGCCGCAGCGACATCGTTAGCTCTCGTCGCCATCTCCGCCATTGCGTAAGTCCCAAGCCTAGTCTAGTGGTTTTTAGTGGATGGAAATTTTAGCTCACATTTTAGCTTAATTAGTAGCTCTTTTAATTGGGGAACACATTGTTTTAGTTGGAACTAACGTTAATATTTGTTGAGTTGATGAAGAATTTGTTGAGATTGTATTTTTAATATAATTCTTATTCTTTTTTTTTTTTTTCAGCCAGAAACTGAGTCGGGGAACTTCAACAGCAGTGTTGCTGAGAATTATTAGGTTTGCATCAGTAAATTAAAGAATGACTTTTGTTATATTTTTGACCTGTAAATTGCATATGAAATGATGATTTTTGCATATAATATACATAGTTATTTGTTTTTAATATCATTTATTCCTATTTACATAAAGTGCTTGATTTCTTGTACATATTTCCTGAATGTTGTTTGCTTATTAAACCTTATAAACTCTGCTTAGTTAATCAGCAATAATCACATAGTTTTTTATTTGATTAGATTTTGGATAAAAAAGGGGTCAAGATGGGTGGGACGTGATTAAAGAGGGGGAGACATAGTTTGGACCCATGGATTATGTGTATAGGTACCCTTGCATATATATTGATCTATCAAATCTGGAGCTCATTAATGGCAGACAATTATATAGTGCCATACAACTTAAGTAGCATAACATAAACTCACATGAAAATCTATGGTTGATGGACACCTAGATCTTCTTTTGCTTCACGCTTTTCTCTTGTAATGGGATGGGCTAGCACCAGGTTGTAATTGGACGCAAATACTGGTTTTTTTTCTAAAATTCAAATTCTAGGTCCAGTTTAGCAGTGCTAGCATGTCCATGTGTGGTTAATCTAATTCTTAATCTTCTCTAGCTATCTTCAACAAAATCTTGAGATTTCCATGTGTGGCAGCGCACAATCCAGTGTTCATAAATTAAACATTCATCAAGAGAAATTAGCTAACTTTTATTTCTAGCTATGTGCAACCACCTGGAAACCAAAATTTGTTGTTTCATACCACAAATAAACCGGCAAGACAGGCTGGGGGGCTTACCGGCAAAAATTATTGAGGTATAAAGCAACTGTTTTTTCATCCATAGCAATGATATCTTTCTGAATATATATAAATATATATATATATATATATATATATATATATATTTATATATAATCAGATAAGCAAGAATTCATCCAAAATCTGATTCAATAGCTCAATGTAATGAAAAGGCAATGGAACCACATCAAAATTCCAAATTTCAGTTGCTGGTATGATCAATGAAGGCACCATCTTTGCTTCATTCTCAATTGATTCTAATCAGAACAACACTAGAAGAACTGTGAAAATAGATGGTGAGGGTTCTTAATTCTCTTCGTTCTTTGAGCCATTGCTTGTATTTTTCTCTTGTTACTATTTTTAATTTTTTACCTTTTATTTTACTAGTTTATCATTCTTAATTAAAAGTATGATTGTCTCATTATTAATCATCTTGTTGCATATCTTTATGCTGAAGCTAATGCTGATGATTCTTGTGTTGGAGCAAAGGAGAATGTACATGTAAAGGAAGAGTCTAACCACTGTGTAGCAATTGAAGAAAGAGTTCAGCTATAACAAAATACTGAAGGATCTCAAGAAAGATTTTTTTTATTCATGTTTTGGTTAGGTATAAACATGTTTTTAGATATAATGAAAAATTGAACTTACTTGTTTTGAATACTATTGAACTTGTTTTTTTTTTATAAATAATTAATTTTGTTTATTATATAGATTTTATGAAATGATATTGATCACATGTATTATAGGGAAATAAAGCAAGGAAAAAATTAATAATAAAAAAACGAAAAATGCTATCAAATACATAATTTCATGGGTAATAAACATTATTAGAAATGGAATTTCGTTGGTAATAAATATTTTCTGTGACGGGATTCTATTACTAATACACACTTTAAGTGATGGTATTTCATTGTTAATAAAAATTTTTAGGGATGGAATTTTGTTGCTAATAAAGACTATCAAAGATAGAATTCTGTTGGTAATAAACATTTTCAGTGCTGAATTCCGTTGGTAATAAAACTTTCAGGGATAGAATTCCGTTGATAATAAAGCCTATCAAAAATAGAATTCTGTTAGTAATAAAACTTTCAGTGACGGAATTCTGTTGAGAGATGAAATTCTATTGGTAATAATTAAACATTTTTAGTAATGAAATTCCATTGGTAATAAATACTTTCATAAACAGAATATTCCATTGGTGTTATTTCAACATCATTGACGGAATAGTTTTTCCCCACGGAATAGCATTAGCAACATATTTTCCAATGACGAAAATTTCCAACGGAATATTCCGTCATTAAAGATTATCACCGACGGAATTTTACCTATTAGTGATGGAATTTTCTGTCTCTAATACCTTGTATTCCTGTAGTGACCAGCAAGTAAAAAATCACACTTCTAGCTTAAAATAATTGTGTTTCCAACAAAAATTATGTTGATCAACATGCAATCAATTAAAATTGAAGTCTCAACTTCAGTGAGGAGAAGAGCAAATGTATATGGACAACTCATTTAATTGGCAATTCTTCAGTTAGAAAGTTATGATTTGGTCTCCACAGCCTGTAATAATTCAGCATAGTTTGTGAAGAGGATTCCAAGCTTCAAACCCTGCTTTGTAGCATGCTTGATTGCCTAGTCCACACTTGCTGACAACCTGCAATTACATCTCTCCTGTCAGTGGTAATCACCAGTTCACCATGAAACCTATGCCGCTTGCTGGCATATGAGAATAACAGCATGCTTGGCATGTGGTTGGTAACTTCTTTAATAGAAACATCCCCATTTTGAATTGGAATCTACAAAGATAAGCAACCACAAAGCAGAGGCAACAATAGCAGCAACTGAGCAAAAACTGAACTTAGCTCATGCAACACCATAATCAACAATACATGAGATATATGTGACTATTGTTTTTGTTGCTTTTAAAAATATTTCATTAGCACATTGCATAGATCACAGACATTTGCAGCAAAATAGAATTTCAATCAAACCTTATTACAGTGAGATACATTAAGCTTCTAATCACAAACTTCTGAAATAACCAAAGGACTTATAGCCTAATGATAAGTCCCATAGTGAAAAATAAGTGTGAGACATTTAAGAAGTTCATGATGTAAGTTTGAGCTTGCCATTCGAGTTGCTGGTTTTTTTTTAATAAATAAATAAATAGCAGTGAAGAAAAACAAAATAAATAGTTTAATTTTCATAAAGCAAGGAATTTCTTTTTTAAAATACTTTAAAAACAAAGAAAAAAAATTGATTATTGGCAATCAAATTTCAGAATTCCACATCCTCATCTCCATGGTTAATTGTGGATCTCACATCCTAGTTTTCAGTCAACCCTGTTTTTCTTTTCCAACTCCTTGCAGCGAATTAGATGCCACCGAGAAATTGTAAAGAAATTGCATTGAGAGCTACACATCCCACTAGAAACTATGTGGACCTTGCTACAACGAGATCCATTAAGCAACCGATCAAACTTGTAAAATATCAAACATCAATTCATCAATATCGTCTTTCTTGCATAGTTTTTTTGGTTTTTTTATCTGATTCATTAGTGTGTTTATCGCTTTTCATCTCGAAATTGCAAAGAAATTGCATTGATAGCAACACATCCCACTAGCAACAATATGGACCTACTCTCTAGAAAAGTAGTCACAAACTACAGCCACACAAGCTCTTAATCATTCATGCATGATGTAATCTCTTGTTTGTTTGATGTTCTTAATAATTCATTGTCTTATAGGTCCACATGAATGAAATTGCGCGGAAGGTCCAACTGTCCAAGTCCAGAATCTCAACATCTCAGTCTCCAATTCACACGGTCTTTCCCATCTTCCAACTGTCCAAGTCCAGAATTTCAACATCTCAGTCTCCAATTCACACTGTCTTTCCCATCTCCACCCATATGAATGCTACTGGCACCAATGTTGATAAATAGCCACAAACTACAACCACAAAGAAGTATTTCACATAATAATCACTGATATTTATCAAATACATTTTGAATATGAAAAATGTATTTATGAGGACCAAAAACGAATTGCATACTACAATAATCAAGTTCATCCATCCTCAAAAGAAAAAAGCATTTCATCATCAGAATTTCAGCTGGACCATATAAATGCTATCTCTTCTGAAGCTCGACTACGTTTAACAATATTTCCACTTCTTTAAACATTGTTTCTCAACATTCAATTACCATAAAAATAAACCATTTTGCTTAAGATTATTAAACAGCACAATGAACGTAACCAAACAAGATTATCTTGTTTATTCTAAAATGAATGACGCACAGGCTTTTTTTGTTAAAAGCAATGAAACCCTGTCTTGGTCTTTTCAAATAGCTCCCTTCCCATGAAAACCCCATTTTAGATGTTTATTTTCCAAATCGTTCAAAAATTTAATTCTATTTTAAATGGAATCCAAAATTATTTAAACCTTAGTTTGGGGAATATTTTTTTTTGAATAATAGGCGACAAGCATTTTTTTTAATGAATATAAACAATACGGAACAATACTGGAACCCGACAAACACCCCATTTTTTTAATGAATATAAACAGTACCGAACAATACTGAAACCCGGATGTACAGTTTATGTACAATATAAGAATAATATAAGAATCCCGAATAAACAGTGTATGAACAGCACTGGGGGAACAGTACTACCGGAGGAGGGATTTGAACACATGACCTCCCCTTACACTTTGGTGTTATTCCATTGGGTTATTCAATAATTGACTTGGGAAATATATTTTTTTGTTTTTGACAAATGCGATAATTATATATTTATATATATATATAAGGAGTGGCATGTACACAAAAGCAATAATAGTCCATTCGGAACACTCTTATCTTATAAATATGCGTGGGAATTGGGTTAAAAATCTGCTCTAATAATATAGAATTTTTAGTTTTATTGCATTCAGTGCATATTAAATTTAATCATGAACAATAAAAATTATGTATACCAAGCATTACATACAAAATGCTTTTTGTGAGAGAATACTTTTTATTCCCAACCAAGTATAATACTAAAGATGTAACACTAATATAAATATAATGCTTATAGATTATAAAAAAAAAATTCAATATATAAAATATGGGCTATTCGGGTAGTGAAATAAAATATTAACATCCTCCCTGGAAAAACATGTGAAAAATAATGTAGATTTTAATGAGTTTTTAATTAAAAAACACTTTGTTAAAATGGCCTAGAAAGGGAAAAATAAATATCATATAAATATATTTTTAAAGAAATTAAATAATAGAAGAAAAAAATAATGTTCGTAAGGTAGTGGGACCCAGTGACAGCTGGGAATGTTGGGCAAAGACAAAAATACTCGTCAGCAGAGATGGGATAGGGCAAGATGGTAATTTGAGGGAGGTGGGTAGGACAAAGATGTCCATGTTGTGGGTCTCACAGGTGTCAAGGTTAATTAAGATGTGACGCCGGAACAATTTAAATGTGCTCAAATTGACCCATATAAAGAAAACAATATTGATAAACAACATTATTTTGACCGCTTTTTTTAAAATATTGCAATTTTTTTAATTATATACTAAAATAAGTATCTTTTAGATTAATTCAAAATGTCTGAAAGACATCGAAAATAGTGTACTTTGCATGTACTTTTTTTCGCATATGAGTTATATTTGAATTTTTTTTAATTTTATAATAGTTTTTTTATATGAAATTTTTACATTCTAACTTTTCATGAAATTTTTGTAAATTAATTTTTTTCCATAACTCTATTTTAAATTTTCTGATGGTTTTTATATAATATTTTACGCTTAGCTCTTATAATTTTTAAATTAAAATTTTTCTCACACCCCTATTTCCGATTATGCATAGTTGTTGGAATTGTCACTAATGACCCTAGTCCCAAAGTGAATGGTTCATGCTTATGTGATTGTCGTAATCTTTTTATAATATATATTATCATTTTCATCCGTTTTAGGTATGATATCGCGTTTTTATTACAAACGATATATGTTAGAAAGAATTTAAATTAAAAAAATATATATGAACTTAAACGTAAAAATATTATATTAAAAAACCATCAGAATTTTAAATAGAAATAGTGAGAAAAAATTTAATTTAAAAAAATTATAAGGACTTAAATGTAAAATATTATATAAAAAAATCATTATAAAATTTAAATAGAGTTGTGGAAAAAAATTAATTTACAAAATTTGTAAAGTTGTAAATGTAAAATTTCATATAAAAAACTATTATAAAATTAAAAAAAAAAATTCAAATATAACTCATGTGCAAAAAAAGTACCATGCAAGTACACTGCATGGTACTTTTGCGCATTTTGGTAATTAATCTAAAAGATACTTATTTTAGTATATAATTAAAAAAATTGCAATATTTAAAAAAAATAGCCAAAGATTACTTAGGTTAGAAACTTAGAACTGAAAAAATGTCTACTAGAAGCAGCAGAGAAAAAAGTAAAAAAATATAATAAGTACAAAAATAGACAATATAAATTTGATTAGCCTTTTAGTAGAAATGGAGGAGTTTTCCATTAGGATAGCACCACAAGCAACAATAATACAGTTGATGTTATTTTTTTAAGAGAAATGCTATTCGGGGGCGAATGAATGGGCCGAACTTGTAAACCGAATGAAGTGGATACTTACGTGTAATCCACTTCATCCGGTTTCTCTCACTTCACCTTTTGTTCTTCTTTTGGAATCACCGACACGACCGATGCTGAAATGGATGGCTTAGATCGTCGGACAGGCTAAATGGCGACCAGATCCGACGGCACAGGAGGGACGAGCATTCACATCACAACCTTAGACGGCATCGTAAACGTTAACTCGCTGTTCACCTTCGCCATTTTCCTAGGGTTAGCATGGAACCCCACCGACGCCAGCGCCACCCTTGCCCACACCGAAGTGCATCGTCGGAAGCCGTGTGGAGGAGGGTCTTGTCTCATTCCACATGTACGCCTTCTCCTCCTTCCTCTTCTCCAGCGGAAGTCTTGACTGTATGACTCTGACAAAGATCAAGTTGGTTGCCTCTAACTTTCAAAAGATCAACCTGGCTGTATCTTTAAATGTCATAAAAAATTCTAATATATCTCAGCACCCTTCTGGCCACCGTCGCTGTCCCTCCATCACCACTGATGGAGAAATCCCCTGCTTTCCCTAGACGTCGTGCCCGTGGCAATAGCCCACTGCGCTCGAGCTCGAGTGGAGTAGTAATGACGAAGGATCTTGACGGGCATCATGGCTATCGAATGCCAGTGGAGTGGGAGCCACACTCTCAACGTTGGATGGGCTGGCCAGTGAGTAAGTCTCTTTGAAGAAGTGAAGAGGAGGCAAAGGGTGAGACGAAAGAAAAAGGATTTTTTTTGTTTTTTTTTAATATGAGTAGGAGAGAGAAACCGAATGAAGTGGATTACACGTAGGTATCCACGTCATTCGGCTTGCTAGTTCGGCCCATTCATTCGTCCGCAATAGCATCTCTTTTTTTAATTTACCAAAAGACAATAGATATTATTTCTGATTTGTAACTCCCTCCACTAGCAATAATGTAGAACCTTCTCTCTCCTCATCTTTTTTTATGGGTTCATATCTCTCTTTATTAGCAACATAATTGTGGACATGCTCTCTCCTTGTATTTTTTTTTTAATATAAATTATGATATATTACATATATTGATGGTTTAATATAAATTATGATATATATATATATATATATATATATATATATATATACTCTCTCCTTGTATTTTTTAATATAAATTATGCTCTCTCCTTGTATTTCAGCCTCGTAAAGAAAACACAATATTTGGTACTTTTGGTTGGTGTTTGGTCCATTTGAGCTAGGGCAAGTATTTAGAGCTAAAATATTATTATCAAAATAACCAAAAAAAAAAAAAGTTTTACCTCTTTTCCAACAAATTGCGTAGGTGTGAAGATATCATTCACGAGGAAATCTGGAATCATACAAAAATTGCACTGAGAGCAACAGTGCCAGCGCAAGGACAACATCTCACATGGAAGTGTACGGTTTTTGAAGTCTTTGACTCTTTTAATACAACTCTTTACAGCTGGATGCATCAGCAATAATGTGTAAATACCTAGTACTATGACATTTGAGCACGCAATATTCATCACAAATGAAAATGTACAATTAAAGAATTTATCAAAAACTAATCAGATGTCTTTTCTCCCTCATTATTGGGGTTGTAAGGAACTACTGCATTAGTTTAAATGGTAAAAGCTTAAAAACTGGATCTTTTAATGGCTTAGCTTAACTTATTTATTAAAATAAATAAATGATTCTCGAATTTAATTTTTAAACTTATAAGATAAATGATCTTGAATACCATCAAAATCACATCGTTAAAGCTTGTAAATAACTATTTGTTTATATATCATTCAAGCCTTGTTTTAAGAATTGTTAAAAGATTCATTTTTAATATCATTAACAAACTCATTTTATAACAATTATTAATAAAATTTTGAAAGTATCCATCTATATAAAGTATTTATATAATTATTTATTATTATATTCCATATTCATTTATGAGTTGATTAATAATAATTGTTACAAAAATATTGTATTATGTATGAAAAAATTAATCTAGCTTTTTCTAGCTAACTTCTAAGCGTAAGCTTTAGAATTTCACAAAACTCTAAGTAGATTCTAGTTTGGCACAGAGAATGCTTGAGATTAACTTGAGCTTAGTTAAAATCTCATTGAATCAAATTTAAATATGATTAAATTAGGCTCAGCTCGACTCATTTAGAGCTTTATAGATTTTTACACAACTAGAATTGAGTTACTATGTACATATCCTATCGTAATTTATATAAAAGTTCAAACTGATTATTTAGATGTAGTATATAGCACGCCATGATATTGATATGAAAAAAAATACATGATAATGGCTATTATTTAAAAAAAAATATAAATCATCGTTTATGTTTTTTATATTTTTTAATTTATTTATAATTGAAGGGATGTATAAATAAATAATTTGAAAGGTTATATAGACTTGTATAAATAAATATAAATTCTATTTACAGCCACAAAAGGTGTACTCGAAAAATTATATACATATATATATCTATTGAAAATTCCCATCTACAAGTCTTTTTTTTATAACTCAAAATTGCATGAGCCCCATTTTAGTATTTTACAACACATTGGTCTTAAAACACGTGTTACCGCAAAGGAAAATTGGGGTAACTTAGGAACACGTCTTGAGCTCCTCGAGATCAGCAACGGCATGTAGCACTTTGTTGATGTGACAACACTGGATACCGTCACCGCCTGGTACAGGACACATAATGTATTTGCTTGATGGATCTTGGACAAATCAAACTAATATAAATAAACTTTATAGTCTATTAATTTAAAAATATAAAATTGTACTCCTGCACCCTTTTCATAAATTTATGGCTGGGATGCCGCCATTTATACCAAAATAGATACTCCCCTTCATAGATTTATCTGCACCTTACCTGAATTAGAAGAAGAAAAAGAGACGGGAACAGATCAATGGCTGAGGCTGCAGTGAGTTTTTTGGTGGAGAAACTTGGTGCTCTGATAGTTCAAGAAGCCATCAATTTGCATGAAGGCAGAGAGCAAGTGGAGTGGTTGAAAAGAGAACTGGAGAGAATGCAGTGCTTCTTAAAGGATGCAGATGCAAAGAAGAATGAGGGAGGGGATAACAGAGTCAAGCACTGGGTCACTGAGATGAGAGACCTTGCTTTTGAAGCTGAGGACATTATTGACACTTTCATGTATTTCAAGCTCCGAAGACAACAGCCTGGTTGCATGGGTTTCATGAAGAGGTATGTTTTACAAACACCAAGTTGTTTACATTAGAATGACACTTATCTCATATTTTTTTTTTTAGGAATACTTCTATGAAAAACACCTAATTTTATAACTTTGAAAAAATTACTTATTTTCTGAATTCAACACTAATAAATTAAAAATATATATATATATATATATATATATACAATGGTATGCTTTTTATTTCTTTAGTCAAAGATTTTTAGGTGATCTAACCTGGTTTTAGTTTTATAGATCTAATTTTTAGTATTTAGATTGACTTATAGAAAATATATAACTAGTGAAATTGTTTTTTGAAAATTTATTAGGTCGGTGTTTTTAGAATAGACTTTTCATAGAGTTTTGAAATCGGATACTGGGTTATTTTTTCTTGGATGAAAATGTCTTGCTAGACTTGCATATGGTACATGATGACCTATTCTCAATTTCTTTCCCACATTCTCATGAGTTTTTAATCTAAGCTTAAAATAACTAAAATTAATTGAAAGTATAGGATGAGTAAGATGAATATCTCAAACTTTAGAGTCCTTAAATTTCTCTAAATTATTTGATCAAATGAAATTCGACTATAGATGCATTAAAAAAAAAAATTGGAGCAAATCGGTATAAGAAATAACTATGATTTTTCTCCAGGTTTGTATTTATATTTCATGAATTGGTCAGTAGACACAAGGTTCATGTGGATGTTGAAAGGGTAAAAACTAAGTTGCATGAGCTATCTCGAAGTAGAGAAGTATATGGCATTTCTAATATAGGTGAAACAATTGGCACAACTAGTCAGCCTAGAAGTCAAAATGTGATCCCTATATTGCCTCAACTGAGAGATGACATTGATATGGTTGGCTTTGATGATGAGAAGAAAAAGATTGTGCTAGAGTTGGTTGACAAAAGCAATGCAAATCGATCAGTGATCTCTATTGTGGGTATGGGTGGTCTGGGAAAGACCACACTTGCTAAATCTGTTTATAATGATCTTGAAGTCAAGAGAAGTTTTAATATATTTGCATGGGTAATCATATCTCAACAATATACTATCCATGAGATTTTGAAGGGAATCTCATCAGAAATTTCAGTTACTCCATCAACAGATACAATCCGAGACCTTTCAGTTGCTATTTCTGAAAAGTTGCAGAATGGTAAGTACTTGATTGTTCTTGATGATGTTTGGCAAGAAGATGCATGGACTGAATCACAAAAGATATTTCCAGATGTTAATAATGGAAGCAGAGTTATTATCACCACTCGCTTCGTAAATGTTGCTAATATTGCAAATCCTACCATCAAACCACATGAATTGCGTTGCTTAGATGAAAGGGAGAGTCGGGAGTTGTTTCTTCGCAAGGTCTTCCCAAATCAAAATACTGAAACATGTTGCCCAACATATTTGGTTGATTATGCTCATCAACTTGTTCAGAGGTGTGGAGGTCTACCACTAGCACTAGTAGTTCTTGGAGGACTTGTCTCAACCAAACCGCAAACCCAAGATGCATGGCATAAAGTTGTTGACAGCATGAAAGGGCAATTTGTGGAAGGTGGAAAAAAGTGTTTAGAAATACTTGCATTGAGCTATAATGATTTGTCATATTACTTGAAATCGTGTTTTTTGTACTTTGGTTGCTTCAAAGAGGACGCCAAAATTCCTACAAAAGAAATAATTAGATTGTGGTTAGCAGAAGGTTTCTTACCAACAAATAATGGTACAACCACAAAAGAAATTGGATTTGATTGTCTGGAGGAGTTGGCACAACGATGTTTGATCCAAGTTACTGAGCGGGAATATGATGGTAGTGCAAAGTATTGCCGAATCCATGATCTCTTGCGTGACATGTGCATTTCAGAAGCCAAAGAGAGCATATTTCTTAAACTCTACAAGAATGACACTGAAGATTGTACGACAACGGCAAATGCAGCCCGACGACTGATCATATTTAATGAGATTGAGACTCTAAACTATTCTAACTCAAAGTTGCGGGGTCTATTCTACAACGATTTATATGATGATTATACTCCAACTTTCAAAGCTCTGAAAGGACAGCTTGGCAGATTTAAATTATTAAGAGTGCTTTGCTTGAAAACTAGGATTACGCCAAAATCAAAATTTCTAAGTGAAATCAAATCATTAATTCATTTAAGATATCTTGAGTTGCATGAATGTGATCTGAAGGGAATTCTATCCTGGATTGGTCATCTCTATAATCTCCAGACTTTTATTCTAAATTCTGGAAGGTTATTAAATACTGGAAGCTTAGAAAAGATACCAGATTCACTCTGGACAATTGGCAATCTCAGGCATGTTTATCTACAAAGTACACCAAGGGTTCCTCCAAATATGGGAAATAATGTACCAAAGAATTTGCAGACTTTAAGAAGGGTAAATGCTGGATCATGGATAGGGAAAACACTTCCAAAGCTCACAAACCTATGCGAATTAAGCATAGAAGAAGTCTCTAATGATCATGCCGATGCCCTATCTTCATCACTCTCGAAATTGGGTCGTCTTGCCTCCTTAGCTATAGATGGAAATGAAATTCCTTCGGACAACATCATTACAGCCTTTTCCAATCAACATTGCCTCAAGAAATTGCGTCTCAATGGAAGTTTGAACAGCAAACAACTTCCACACAATGATGTATTTCCTCAACAACTAGTGGAACTACGTTTGCTAGGTTCTGGATTGGAGCAAGACCCAATGGCAACACTAGAGAAGCTGCCATGTCTCAAATATCTAAAACTCTTTAGTGCATATAGAGGCAAACAGATGATATGTTCGGCAACAGGTTTCCCTCAACTGTTATCCTTGGAAATTCAGCATCTTAATGAACTTGAGGAGTGGAAGATAGAGGAGAAGGCAATGTCATGCCTCAAGTCTTTGGAAATCTACAGATGTATTAGGTTGAAGATGATTCCGGAAGGACTGAAGAATGTGCCACTTGATCAATTGAAGTTATTTGTTATGCCTGAAGAATTTAAAACTAGGATTAAGGAGAATACAGGAGAAGACTGGTACAAGATACAACATGTGCCCAACACTCCATTTATCCTAATTAAAGAGAATACAGGAGAAGACTGGTACAAGATACAACATGTGCCCAACATCTCCATTCATTAATAATATTAAGTGAGTTCCATCCTTTATTTAATTATTTGGTATAACTTTGATTTTTTGCTATGATTTCATCTTAATTAGAAATAACTCTCTCTCATCTTTTGATATTTCAACATATGCAGCGGCGCTATGGATAATATGTTCAATTGTTAGCTGCCTTCAAAAGGTAAGTCTTAATGTTTTGTTAATTTTTATTTACTATGTTTTGTTATCAAGGAATTATCAAAATATCAAAAAGCAAAAAAGTACATACATGGATTATTTGTATAGGAGTGGCGTGCGTGAGGAGTGCTTTTGGACTTCAAAGGAGCTCCATATTAAGTCAGAAAGCAAGGAATCATGCATTAAGTTTCTTATATATGAACTCTACTTCAATTGATGTGATGTTTGTGTGGATGTCTGTGATTTTATTTATGTAATTTTGTATGGGTTTGATATTTTGTGGTTATATACCCAGACATATATGTTTGTATTTGTGATTTTATTTTGTAATGTAATGTAATTGGGTTTGATACTCTGTCATTTTATATCTATTTAAGTGTGTGACAATGCATTCTGCTAGTATTATTATGACAATTTATAAATTATTGTTTCCATAAATTTTAATACAATGGTTTTTTTGTTTTTTTAGCAATGTATAATATATGGTGTTGTCTAATATCAGAATTAACGCAACATGATAATTTTTTTCCGATTTTCCAACGCAAAAGTGCAAGTTGAAAAGGTAATAATTTTCATTCATTCATCTCAAAATTTTAGAATCTGTTTTATAAAATTAAATTTCCATTTATTTCAAAATTGTTATATGTAACAAAGGGTAACATTTAGAATGACATTTAATTTTATGGAAAAAAATATATAAATTCATATAAAAACAAAATAAAGAGTGTCATCCGCTCATTGTCAAGCATGGAAGATTTGATCTACTTAACCAATGAATTGGGGTCAATAATAAAATATTATAATAATATATTATAATAATTAATAATGAGCATAATTATAACATAAAAACAAGTACTTAAAATTTGATATTTAAATCGATAAATGGCTATTTATACATTAATATTTTCTAATTATGCCCATTTATTTTCTCGATTTTTGAATTAATTATCAACTTAATATATTAATATATAATTGTTGAACATCCCTTAGTGATTTGTATTTATTTATTGGTTCATTTCGTTAGACTAGATAGGAAATTACTTATCCTTTTATATGGATGATAAATTTTATCCATTAGCTTACTGATCTCAATACCAATTTTTGTTTTTTTAAATATTTATTTTTTATATTTTTTATTTAGTTGGAATATTTTTATTTTTATAATTTATAATGAAATTACACTCATATTATTTTATTTTCTTAAGTAAAATGAAGTATCTGTAAAGTGTTTATCATAACATATTAATGAATTTTATTTTTAAATCTAATTTAGTTAATTTTTGTTGTTATATTTATGAAGAATATATATATATATATATATATATATATATATATATATATATATATATATATATATTAATTATATTTATTAATTATAAATTGAAAATAAATATTAATAAGCATATATGATTGTGTGGTTTTAATGAAAAATAATAAGTATTAAGTATTATCAAAAATAAATCCTAGCATTATGACTCAGTTGACCCATCCGAATCAACTGGTTCACGGTCAAACCGGCTAGATCACAGGCTTAGCATCTAGTTTTTTCATGCCCGGTTCAATAGGGTATGCCTGGACGGCGGACCAGCCATGTATAATAGTAAGGAGACAAATATCAACTAACAAACTACACTAGAATATATGGGTAAGAAAAAGTAACTTTTACTTATAAATTTTGAATTTAATAATATGATTACCAGCATGTAATCGGATTCTTCTACAAGTGCTTCAACTCCTTAAAAAAAAAAATTCACTTAAAAACGATGATAATTGGATGACCATCCAATCGAGAACTGATTGTAATGTCGAGGGTTTTGATTTATTTATAGTTTTACACATGACCAACTGGATAATAAGTCTTTTAATTTGGACCGATGGACCTTAAAATTAAGTCCCCCATTAATGACTAAAGCATTTAAACAAAGGCTTGTTTGATGATGAAAAGGGTTGTCGAGTATATATATTTATATAATTTTATATGAAAATTTAATATATTCAAATGACTTGTATACCTCATGTTGAAGTGGGTAATTGCTAATAAGACATTGTAGACGTTGTATTTACTAATCCACCCTTCTTTTTCCTATTAATTTGAAAAACCTATTAAAATATTTATTTATCTTAAAGTTTTAATTTTTTTCCCTAGATGGATGAAGAAAAAACAGTGAAGGTCCTTTGGTCTTTTTATTAAAAAGTTAATTAGTTTTTTAGAATAAAAATAAATAAGTTAAAAACAATGTTTAATACACATGTTTATATGAGTGAGCAAATGAAAGCCCTTTTATTAAAACTACCTTAAAATCGAATTTATGTGATTTAGAAAATAATAACAAATAATAAGAAAGGTTTAAATAATAAATCATGCATATAGCATTGGCGCCGTTTATCATTTAATTGAGTGTTTAATATCTTTATTTAACTATTTTAAAATTAATATACAAAATAATTTTAATATTTATTAAAGTATTGCACCTATATGAAGATTTGCACAAATGAAAATCAATCTGTGTCAGGTCCTAAAAAATAAAGCTTCATATTATTATCATTATGGGACATATATAGGACATGGAGATAAGAGGACAACTTATGTTCAAACTATTTATTGATGTGCCCTCATGCCCTTTGCAATGGTGCTTGCATTTTTTAATTTGCAATTATGGTAGTATGCGTGCCATCAAATAAAACTTAATTTTGTTTTCGTTCTCAACTAAATTAATTCTACCTTGTTATCTTTCTTGTTTTGTGTTCCAAAGCCCAAATTATGTTCTTTTTAAAAAGGCTTGTCTATACATAATACTATTAACAAGGTTATCTATAAATTATATATAAACAAGTTATACCAAATTAAATAAACTATATTTAATTACATTCCAAGTGAGAAATAAACTCTCTTTAATTATAGCTAATTATTTTAAAATTATACTCCTTATAGTCAATTAGAAACCTAAAAGGCTAAGTTTTGGTTATGTTTACTATCTAGAAATTATGCAATGATATGCTATTGTGCCAACTTGTCGGAACATATATTTTATCATTAAGAGTAACAAACTCGAAACAATCAATCAACAACTAAATCAAAAATAAAAATAATAATGCAAAACATAATGATAAATATTTATATGAAAAATCTTAAAACTATTGACTTGAGTAAAAGATTTTACCAATCTTTTGGAAGAGATTGCAAATGTGAGTTCTAATAAGTACTTCCAATAACCTCAAGCTACTTATTAAACAAGAGATGGGCAAAAGTATTTATAGGCTTTATTCAAAACTCTAATCTTTATTGTATTCAAAAGTTTAATAATAATGGCACTTAAAACACTAACTCTTAATTGGACATAAGTAATAGTTTTGATAGAGCTCAAATCAAACTCAATATAAACCTATTGAAGATGCAACTCCTTTGTCAATTTTAATTATTTAAAAAATAAAAGAAGAAGAAGAATGCATCAAAACTTATAAAGAGATTTTCCATTTGATTCACCAACCAACTTCAATCACTTTCCAAACTCTTTAATGGATTCTATTTTTAATATTGAAGATCTTTCTTTCGGCCTGAATTAATATTAGTCTTAAAAGCTTCATCTTTACTTAATCAATCTTCTTATATATTTTTTTTTAAGTTGGGCAACTTACCAAGTTATTTATCATTCAACATTCAAAAGCAATAAATATTTTTATTCCTTTTTTTTTTTATCTCCTCTCAAAGAAATTTAGAAGATTGGTTGTATTTGAAGATTAAAGGTATGATCTTGCTTTTACAAATTGATAAAAGTTTGATGAAAGTATAATTGATTCTTTTATTCACATTTTTTTAATACAAATTAACAGTTTACTTTTCCAAATAAGCTTCCAACTATATTATATATATATATATAAACCAATAAAATATGATAGCGGGCAATATGATGTTTTGCTAAGATTTTTTTTTTTAAAAAAATTGTTTGTATACCGTAATATAAAGGTGGATAGTTGCGCTAATAATCTCTTGGTCTATTGACATTAGGACATTAGGTCTTTTGCAAAAGTAGGGATGACAATCGTGAGCCTATCCGGACTGGTATATCATTACACGCAGTCCCGGTCAAAGAGGGTATTACTCTCTTTGACCGGGCACAGATAAAGGCATTAACTATTATTTTTTGAGCGGGTATGGGTCGGGTAAGGGTATGGCCTACCTTACCTGTACCCTTACCCATTGAAGAGGGTACATGTAAAACTCGTTCCCGTACCCATACCCTCATATATATATATATATATATATATATATATATATATATATGAAGAAAACCCCTAATTTCAATGGATAGTTAATCGCATCAAAGATATTTTAATATCATTTTTATTATTTTTTATGATATGCTATGTAATTTTGAATTTATGGACATGTGTTTAAACATTGTATTGTAATGGATTATAAATTATTATTATTATTATTATTATTATTATTATTATTATTATTATTTAAATTTAATTCGGTAATTTGAGACAATCGGGTAGCTAGTGCACTGATGGTAAGGAGTAAGGGGTAAAGGGTATGATTTTTCTCCGAGAGTATAGGTAAAAGATGCGAGTTCGGGTATGGGTAAGGATTTTGATATCTTATATTTATCACTCGTAGATTCGTCTACGTCAGTAGGGTGTTCACCGCTTGCAAGATGCTGAGTTCAAACTACAACCTCATAGGAAATCATAAGTTAAATTTAATTGTTTAAATTGTTATTAAAAATAATTAAATGTCCAAATTTTTCTACCATCTTACTAATCAAAAACATAAAAATATATATCATTAATTATACGAATATATACACATGACAAGATATACCAAAAGCAAAGTAACATGACAATGTGCATGTCAACCCTAAAAAAGAAAATAAATGCAAAGTGAGCTCCAAGAAACCAATTTTAAAGGGAATTGTAGGATGAGTCTTAGTTAGAGTATCCCACACACACATGCATGTGGGGTAGTCCTCATGCCTTCTTTGTGGAAGCAGCCCTGCCATCCAACCATTCACTTGTCCTTTTCTTAATTCCTTTGTCTTTTATCTCATTAATTAACCCTAATCCTAACCCTAACCCTAATGATACAACCATGAGAGCATCTGACACCCCTGCAAATATGGGAAATATGTTTGTGTTCTCTGAGTACCAACACAGTTCTTGTATAGTTTTTTGTTTCTTTTGTTTGTTATGTATATGCGCGTGTGTGTGACCTTCAAGCTCTATTAATGGCCACCTTCCTCATTTAACTTTTTTTTTCACTGAAGTCTGAACCTTCTCAATTTTGGTCTAGGGCATGCATTAATTACTGGCTTTGTTTTCTTTTTCTTTTTTTCTTTTTTGTTATTTATTTATTTATTTATTTATTTATTTGTTGTGATTTTATGTGTGAAGTCATGGTGTGGTTAACAAACTATTTCTAAACTCAAAAAAATCAAAACTTTTTTTTTTCTTTTGTTTGGTTTGAGCAAAGGAAACAGAATGGTCAAGTGAAAAACAACCTTTTAAAATACTCAAAAGTTTAAGATTTGTTTATCCAAAAAAAACAGTTATAGCAAAAAAGGTGTTAATGAAAAGGTCATTTGAAAATTTCTTCAACAATTACCACTATAGAAATATAAAGTTTTTTTATATAAAAAAATGTATGTATATATATAGCGCATGATATCTTGGTCTGTTGATACTAAATTTCAAGTATAGGATGCTCGTGTTTTATTGAAAAGACAGATTCGAATCTTAACTTATACAAACTTGGAGTACAAATTTGTTGAAATATTAATTTCACATCTGTGAATGCTTTTCACATAATTTGCATCTTTTATAGAAAAGTTATATATATATATATATATATATAAAAGCTCGAAAGAAAGTGAGGATGACAAAGGATCATTGTTTGCTATGCTTTATTAAAAGCTTATTATATACATAACACTAAAATATATATTCCGACTTAATTAAGTTCACATCTTGAGTGTAGCAAACTTCATATGGTTATTTTTCCTTTTAAATTATCACTTGTCACTATCTCCCCATTCATCAAAAGTTGGATTATCTCCCGTTTTATTTTTGGGTGGTTATATTTCATCATATTATTGATGACTCATAATAAATTTCTAAGTCATTTCTGTTTTATCACCAAAACCTAACCTTGGTGATCTGTTTGACAGCACAAGAGGAATAGAGAAGCAGAGAAATAAATAATAAAATTTGAGGGTGTTAAATCCAACTTTTTCTGCTATTTATGATTTGATTTATGTCCACATAAATGCTTCTTCTGACATTCTGACATTATAGATGGGGGCATTAAACCATCTTAATTTAAGTGTCTTTGCTAATTGACCTTATATTAGATTGGGCTTGTTTAGATGCTTATTATAAATTTTTAAGGCTTAATAAAGATCATGATTTGCAGTTGCAAACCATGAATGAGTTCCGTACTCAATAGTAATTACGCTGGAGACCAACTTCATTATCAACGTTAATGCATTTATTTGTTATGTTAGATTACAGAGTTTTTATTTATATAAAACTTATGATGCTTGTTGGTATGTTAGCACGCAGTTTCACTGGCCTCAGTGAGAGCCGTAGAGAATCCTACCTATTTTGTTTTATATTTTGTAAAATTATCCATTATTTAAAACGAAGCCTTAATTCATCATTATTATTATTAAAAATAATTTTAATGATCACAATAATTTGGCAATACGAGATTCATGGGTCTAAACAAGAGAATTCTATTCTATGAAAGTTCACATGATTTCTTTGGTAGCTATCAAAAGTTTACATGCATGCTAGATTACCAGTTGTTATTAATTTCTTTAGTTAAATTATCTATTTATTTTGGTTGTGTGTGATGGTTGTTATGTCCATCCTTATTGCATAAGTGAAAAACCTCACAAATAAGTTTTTCATCCCCCACAAAAGTTTAACCATCGCTCACTAATTCATATCAGTTTAAATTTCAATTTTTCTAATAATAATTACAATCTGAAATATATTGTGTTGAGTATGTTTCCTCTTGTTCTAATTTGAAGGTTACTGTAATGCTGACAGTTTTGTTTGTTTATTTATTTTCAAAAATTAGTAATAATAAGCACCAAGGTTGTTTTTTTTTTTTTAATAATAAAGTTTACCTTGTCGTGTTGGCCAGCAGGGTCACTGGTCAAGAAAGTTCCAACAATGACATGGCCCCATTATTTTTTAGCATGTATCTCCTTCCACTAGCAATAATGTAGAATCTACTCTCTCCTGAACCTTTATATGGGCATGTATCTCTTTTTTAGCAAACTAGTATTTCTTTTGTAATATTAATTATGATATATATTTGATGATTGTATGTCAAAATTACTGTAGGCAGTCATATTCTAGATTTGAAAATTTGAAAATAAGATGAGCTTTTTATAATGCACGTAATTTATGCCATTTAAAAAAAATAAAAAAAAAAAGATAAACAAATTAATTGGCTGAATCCTGGGTGGAAAAGTTTTATATTACAACATAGGAATGAAAAAATGTAAGCCGAGAAGAAGCACAAATTTGAGTCGTTAAATTTCTCCCTTTTACTGTTATTTATAATTTGATTTTGCCTAAATACCATTACTGTGATTAAAAGTTGAAGCAATATCTGGTTATGGATTGCAATATTGCATTGGTAAAGACAAATGTTAATTAACAAACCTTTTGTTCAGCCCTCATAAAGAAAACACAATGTTTGGTAACTTTAACTGGTGTTTGGGCCATTTGAGCTAGGCTAAGAATTTAGAGTTAATTAAAATATTATTATCAAAATAACAAAAGTAAAATTAAATGTTTTATTTTTTTTCCAACCTACCTCTTAGGTGTGAAGATATCATTCATGAGCAAATCATGCATAAATTGCACTTAAAGAGTCAAAAATGGAAGTCTGAGATTTCTACACCCTTTCCCAACACTTTAAAACTAGATGCAATAGCAATAATGCACACATGCACTTGTGCTATATTTACCACAAATGAAAATTTGGTCAATTAAAGAATTTACCAAAGATTAATGGAATGTCTTATTTGCCTCACCATCGGGTTGTAATGAACTAATCATTTGTTAAAAGTTTAAGATGTTCATTCTTTAATGACTCAGCATAACTCGTTATTAAATATTAAAGTAAACAAATGATTCTCGATATTAATTTTAAACTTTTAAGATAAACAAATTTGAACATCACTAAACTCGGTACATTAGGACTTGTAAACAACTACTTATATAGTTATATATATATATATATATATATATATATATATATATATATATATATATATATATATATATATATATATTAAAGGTTTGTTTTAATTGTTAAAGACTCTTTTTATAGAATAATTAATAAACTCATTTATAATAATTATTTATAAAAAATATTAATAAATTATTATAATATCATTATTGCTCATATTTATATAAACCATTATACAACTATTTTTATATTACCATGTTCATTGTCGTGATGATTTATATAACGTGGTTGCGAAAATTTTATATTATCTATAAAAAATTAATCGAGCTTTTTCTTGCTAACGACGAAATTGAAGTCTTAAAGTTGCACAAAACACGAAGTAGACTTGAACTCGTGCTCGCTTTTAAAGAAGACTTGATCTTGAGTAGGGCTCAATTAAAATAGTGATGAAACTAAGTTTGAATATAATCAAAAGTTTAACTTGGACTTATTTACATTCCACCTCTATTACATAAACAAAGTTACTATGGAGAGTTGAAGTAAATCAAGAATAAGATTTTTATTTTTTGAAAAATTTTATAAATCAAAGTTTAGATTTTTATGAAATGATTAAAGACACACAATGTTCCGGGGTCAAGATATTATTATCAAATGTCTAATAAAATAGAAATTAAGTTGATTTTCTTTGTAATTTGTATGCAAATATGCAATGTCTTTTCTAATAGACCTGATACGCTAAGGTATCATTCACACAAGGAAATGATGAAGAAATTTCATGAAAGCAGCGTCTGACAGTGCACTGTTCACTTTACACGTTTCCCGGCTCTTTACAGCTCCCTTACTCGTCCTTTCTTTTTTTTTTTTTTTTTTTTGACTAGAGATTTGACCATTGGCACTCAAAGTCAAGATTTGAAAATAAAATGAACTGTTCATCATGCATTTAATCTGTTGGTTAATTTGTTTGATGCTCTTATTAGTTTGCCCTCTTGTGTTGAGACTTGAGAGTTAAAGAGAGATTGTTTTCTGTAACTAAGAAAAATAAAAATAAAAAATAAAAAACAAAGAAACATGAACAAATTAATGTAAAAAGTACATCTTTTTCCAAATCCTTTCAGCAGCGAAGATATCAGCCTGAAATGAAAAAGAAATTGCACCGAAAGCAACACACCACTGTCGCTCAAAGTCCACAATCTCACATCCCAGTTTCCAATTAACAGTGTCTTTCCCAACTCCTTCCTGCTGGATGCTACTGGCATAGTGGCATGGCACCAATGTTGATAAATAAGCCACAAACTACAACCACACAAGCTCTTCATCATTTAATTCATGCATGTAGTCTGTTCTTTGTTTGATGCTAGCTCTTGTTTGGCTTCTTTATTAGGCAGAGAGTTACCAAGGCAGACTGTGCGTGTGATCAAAACAAACAAACAAAAAAAGAGAGAAACAAACTAATGGCTGACGCTGTTGTGGGTTTTGTAGTCCAGAAACTTGGTGATCTGGTTGGGCAAGAAGGCAGCAATTTACATGGAGTGGAAGATCAAGTGAAGTGGTTGAAACGAGAACTGGAGAGAATGCAGTGCTTCTTAAAGGATGCAGATACAAAGAAGAACAATGGAGGTATCCAAAGTGAGAGTGTGAAGAAGAACTGGGTCACAGAGATGAGAGATATCGCTTTTGAAGCTGAGGACATCATTGACTCTTACATGGATTTAAAGCTCCGTGGTTCCTATGAAGCAGAGGACGTCATTGACACTTCCATGGATTTCAATCACCGTGGTTTTCTTGGTAATATTCGTAATATCTCGGAAAATGTCTCCAAGAGGTATGTTTTTCACAGGGTAATTTGTTTATTATTATTGTCCATAAATCTTCTAATAAGTAAAGACTTAACTTATCTCAAAAGAAAAACCTACCTGTTTATTATTTGAGTTTACATCTGAAAAATAATGACTTAACTGTGTCTATAATAAAACCGTTTTAGAATTTATTCTATTTTCATTTACTTGAAAATAAGCACTTAACTGTGTTCATGACAAAACCCGTTTGGAATGTTTTTTTTTCCTTAAATAAGCACTTTAACTTATGAAATAAGCGTTTTCAGGACAAAATCGTATGTTACACACATAAAAAGAAATATAGAAAGCCTAAAGAAAAGAATGCGCACACACCACAATAATAGTTAGTGTTTCTTTAGCTATATATAAGATAGAAAAACAAATTAGAAAAACAAAGGAAGTAGATCTAGGCTTGTTTTCTTTCATTAATTTGATTTATTTTCTTTTCTTATTTTAAATTTGGATATTTTAATTATTACTTCAGATTAGAGTTTGGTTTTAGTTGTTAGTTAGGATGTATATCAAAGTTCGATTTTAGACATATCTTAGGATATATTCCGAACTCAGATTCAGTTGTGGAATCCCAACAATCATAATTATAGTGATCATTCTCATTTGTAAGAGACTTTTCTTTTGATATTCTAAAATTTTTATCTATAAAAGCACTTACTTGTTCAATATTAATAGCCATTTATAGAAATGAGTGCTTAATTATATTTTTCAGAAATGCTTCCATGAAAAATACCAAGTTTATAGCTTTAAAGGATTACCCTTTTCTTTAAATTAAACAGTTAATTGCTTCTTTCAAGAGTTATTAGATAGGTGTTTTCAGAATAAACCCATGATAGAGTTTTGAAATAGGATGTTGGGTTATTTTCTTACATGAAAATATCCTATTAGGTTTGCATATGGTATATGATGAATTATTTCCAACTTCTTTAATTTCCTGCCATTCTTGATGACACTTTCTTTTCAATCACAGCAGTCTTTGTGGCGGGTGATACAAAATTCTTGTTATTTATAAATTAGCAAGCTACATGACATTTCCTTTATTCATGAACTAAACGCTACACCCCATATTAACAAAACTAAGCTTTGTGTTTTTAGTTTTATTTTAATGAAAAGCTTAATATTTGCTAACTAAGGTTTAATTTAACATTAATTGAGTATAGCACCAGTAAGATGAAAATCGTCAATTAAACTTTTAAAGTTCTTAAATTTCGTCAAATTATTCTAATCAAATGAATTGACTATTTATTTTCCTTAAAATTGTAGTAGATTGGTATATGAACAATCCCTCATGGTCTCCTAGACGGCAAGATTGGTATTGATAGCTTGATGATAAAAGCTAAGCTGCGTGACCCATCCTGAGCAGAGTATTATATGGCATTGCTAATATAGGCCAAACAATTGGCACAACTAGTCAATCTAGAAGTCGAGATGTGATCCCTATATTGCCCCAACTGAAAGATGACATTGATATGGTTGGCTTCAATGATGAGAAGGTAAAAATTGTGCAAGAGTTGCTCGGATAAAAGCAATCAAACATCGGGTCAGTGCGATTTCTGAGAAAGTTGGTACAGCGGTCTAGTGAAAGACCACACTTAAGCTAAACCAAGGTTTATAATGATCGCGTAGAAGTCAAGAAAAATTTTCTACATCGCCCAGCGGGTAATCTAGTCGCATACAATATACTATCCATGAGATTTTGAAGGGAATCTCATCAGAAATTTCAGTTACTCCATCACCAGATACAATCCAAGGCCTCTCAATCTGCTGGCTTCTAAAAATTGCGTAAAGCCAAAGACGCTTTTATCGGGTGATGACAAGCGGAAAGCAAGATGGGCTTTGGACTGAATTACTAAAGGTCTTTCCAGATAAAGTTAATAATGGAAGCAGTAGTTATTATCACCACTGCTTTTGTAAATGTTAAGCTAAGATTGCAAATCCTACCACACAACCACATGAATTAGCGTTGCTTTAGACGAAAGCGAAAAGTCGGAGTTACTTTCCGCAAGCGTCTTCCCAAGTAAATATATATCAAACACGTTGCTCCAACACATTCCTGTGGCTGGATCATGCTCATCAATCCTTGTCTCGCGCAGAGTCTCACCACTAGCACTAGTAGTCCTTGAGTGACTGTGTCTCAACTCAAACGCACAAACCGATGCATGACGGAAAGTTGTTGAGAGCATGAAAGCGGCAAATTTGTGGAAGGTGGAGAAAGGTGTTTCGTACATAATTGCATTGAGTTATGATCGATCGGTCGTATTGCTTGAAACTCATGTCTTTTATTTCTGAAGCTTTCCAAAGAGGATATGGTATCTGCGTAAACGTCACTAGATTGTGGTTTTCGGTGTAAGGTCTCTTACCAACAAAAATGGTAAGACTGCAGAAGAAAAGTGGATTGACCAAGTCTGATGAGTTAGCGCCAAAAGAAGTTTGATCCAAGTTACTAACCGAAAATATGATGATAGTGCAAACAAAATCCGAATCCATGATGTCTTGCATGAAGTGTGCATTAGGGAAGCCAAAGAGAATAGACATTTTGAAATCTACAAGAATAATGACACTGTAGAATAATAACGCTAGAGCATGCATTAATTACTGGCTTTTGTTTCTTTCTCTGGTTATTTATTTATTTATTTGTTGTGATTTTATGTGTGGAGTCAAGGTGTGATTAACAAACTATTTCTGAACTCACTCAAAACTTCTTTTTCTTTTGTTTGGTTTGGGCAAAGGAAATAGAATGGTCAAGTGAAAAACAACTGTCAAAATAATCAAAAGTTTAGGATTTGTTTATTCAGAAGTTATAGCAAAAAGAGGTGTTAATGAAAAGGTCTATTTGACTTTTCTCAACATTACCACTATGAAAATACAAAATATATATATATGTGTACATATATATAGCGTATGATATCTTGGTCTGTTGGTACTAAATTTCTAGTATAGGATGCTCGTGTTTTACTGAAAAGACATATTCAAATCTTAACTTATGCAAAGTTAGAGTACAAATTTATTGAAATATTAATTTCACATCTGTGAATGCTTTTCACATAATTTGCATCTTTGGATGACAAAGGGATCATTGTTTGCTATACTTTATTAAAAGCTTATTATATACATAACACTAAAAAAGTAAAAATAAAAAAGCATTACGTTTTTATTTTAAATGATTAATTGTTTTTTTAAACCCTTTTACTATAAACAACAATGTTATATAACCAAATTAATCAAAGTCTAAATTGTCTAAATTATGAAAATAAATTTTCTTAGAAAATATATTCATAAAAGTTAATCTATGATGAAAATATACTCAAAAACTTTAGAAAATTAGGGATCTTAGTTTTGTGTTGTCAAACCGAAGTTATGGCTAAGACAGTGGCAGCATCTATCTCTCTCTAAGAAAAGATATTATATTTTCACTTTTCAAAAATATTGTAAAAATAACTCGATAAATTTTCTAAAAATTATGATTTATTACCTAGATATCTTGATAATAACAAAAAGACATTTTAAAGTGATTGGCATCTCTATTTGCCTTTAATCTAAATTTGTTGCTCCTACAATATCATATATTTTCTACATATAAATACGCCTTAACTACTAGAATTCACATTAGTTCTATTTTATTATTTTCATAATATAATTCATGATTACGGTTTATTTATTGATCAAATTATTAATTAGGATAAAATTTGAATATAAAATCAGTAAAACTCAACTTCTACGTGGATCAATTCATACATCATGAGTTATATGTTAATATGTCTTAAGTTCCAACAAGTCAATCAAATTAAATGGATGAAAAATCTGAAATTCTTTTATAATAATATAATATCAATTAAATTGATATACATTATCGAAATTCTAAATATGAAATTTATGTGACTCAAGTATTACAATAATATACAAAACCAAAACATTTAAACTCATAATTTATTAAAGTTATACGTCTCTCTATGTTGAACTTAATGTTCACTGTTGCGTGTGTTTATAAATAACTAATACATATGACAGGACAAACAGTCATCTAGGATAGTGAGAAATTTGGTGTATAGCTAGGTCATTTAATTTTCGAATGACCCATATATACATCTATTTTGAACATGCAAATATTGAATAACAGAGGAAAATGATGTGAGAGAAAGGACGAGTCACTATATGAGTTTAGTAACTATACAATCTATAATCATACTATGCATTTGACTTTCTTTTCTCTTATCTAATGCTACTTTAGAGTCATTTGACCTTCTCAAAGAAGAGTAAATTTCTATATAGAACTCATACTCTTTTAACTTAGACTCTGCAAAATTCTATGAGATTCATCACAATCTCTCTCCTGAGTCAACAACTTTTATTTTCAAACAATTGTAAAGAATTAAAACTAAACAACTAAACGCTGACCACAAGAAAAGTATTTTAAAACTATAAAATTCACGAAATTAACCCTGCAGCAACCGGCAGTCACTTAAAGAGATGGTTCAACTAATAATTACTATGACATGATTTTCAGCCTTCTTGCTTCCAGTCGATCCTGTGTTAGTTTTTAGAAAGATATAACATATATAATGAGTCATATATTGTCTTATTTGAAAATTTAATTAAAACTGAAACATAAAAATTATATGTTGAGCAATTATGAAAATCATGATGAATAATTTCCAGCACAGATAAACTAAAACCATATATATATTACTACAAAATTTCTAGCAAACACTTTTTTAAGTCCGTCTCTCTTTTTATTCTCAACCCTTCATCTAAAGAGCTCTCCACTTTTCTACATGGGGGTACCATGTTGTCAGTTCAAAACATGTCTATAGTATCTTTTAATTGATTTTTTCTTAACTTATCAATAATATTTTCTTAACTTGCCAATAATATTTACCGTTCCCAATTTATTTTAAATAAACTCATATATATTAATTAATCTTTTTGACACATTTATATCCATCTCTAATATTCTAATTTCAACCATATTCATGTGTTGAGTGTGTCGTTTTGTTAACGGTCCACATTTTAATTCATGCATGATAATTGATTTACCAACTATCCAATAAACTCATATATTGATTAATCTTTTATTAGTATTTTACATCCATCTCAATATTTTTTATTTCAACTATATTCATCTATTGGCGTGTTGCTTGTTAACGTTCCATGATTTAATTCAAGCATGATAATTGATTTAACCACTATCCAATAAATCTTCTTCAATCTAAAAAATATTCGATGTTGACTCCTAAAGCTTCCTCCCATAACGCAATAATAAGGCGGACAAAATTATTTATTTTTATTAGAAAAATACTTTTGAAAAAAAAAAAAAGGAAAAAAGGTGGAATGGCCACATGCTCATTATTCAATCATCACTGTGGCTGATGCTCTTGTGACCTTTCACTCTGATCACAAGTGTTTTCATCTATTAATGGTATAAAATAAAAAATAAAAGCAAAAAAGAAAGAAGTGCTTCATAATGAAACCAATCCTTCTTTCTTCTTTATTTCTTCCCTTCATCTAATTAATGATGGTCACATGAATGAACTTCCAAATGCGGTCTTTTTCTTTAATTTAATTTTCTTGCCCTCTTCCTTTTATTATTAAATACTAATTCAAGGTATCATAAAGTGTGACAAGATAAATCATTACCTCTTTTTTTTCACCTTTTTGGTTCATTTTCTTGTCACCATTCATTTATTCCTTTCATTATTTAGCGTGTACTTTTTTCTTCTTTTATTTTATAACTTTTTTAAAATTAATTAGGTCATGCAAAATTATAGCTGGTGTAAGATAACTATCCACCACCTCATAAATTTTAAATTTTTAAAAATAAATATATATTTTAAATTATATAATTTTTAATAAATATGGACAAACCACTAATCCTCAACTATTGAGCTTATAAAAGTAAATACAAATATACTTTTATACTATATAAAATTAAATGAAGAAGTTTTTTAAAAGAAATATCTCATTTGTCCTAATAGGTCCATGTGACATATAAGATTTATTTTCACAGTTCCACCATAAAATATATACAATTTCACAAATTTACATTAAAAATTTGCGGATCACATGCTTGGCAGGGCTTAGAAGTAAACTATGATAATTCCACACTTTGAATTCTCAATTAATGCAATGGTTATTATATTGTGATGTACATTAATATGTATATATATATATATATAGTTACCAACAACATGTACCTTAATG